>NW_026889425.1:0-12592 GCF_032173495.1 Musca vetustissima
TAATAAGAACGGAAAGTACATTTTCTGCTGCGTTTTCAAAATCTGCATATTGAAAACAGAAAGCATTTCGTTTTGTAGACTCAAAAATCGCTGGACAGATTTTTCTCGAGACTTTGACAGAATGTCATGACATGTCCTGGGAACAACTAAGGTTATATAAACCTCTAAGATTCGGCGTGTTTGCGGAGTTATATAGCATCGAACGTACTCATGCCTCAGACATTATGAACATGTAATTTGTGGTATATCCTAAGAAAGGTTACAGATACCGACTTCAAAATATGTACCTGAGGCATCAGTACGTTCGATGCTATAACTACCGCAAACACGCCCAAATCTTAGAGGTTTATATAACCTATGTTATTCCCAGGACATGTTCATGACATTCTGTGAAAGTCTCAGTAAAATCTCTCCAGCCATTTTTGAGTCTACAAACGAAATGCTTCTGTTTTCAATATCAGATTTTTTAAAATGCAGCAGAAAATGTACTTTCCGTTGATATGTCATGACATACAGTGTAAATATCATTAACATCTGTTCAGCGGTTTTAGCGTCTATCGGGAACATACACACAAACAAACAAACATTTTTTTTCTATTTTATATATATAGATATATATCTATATTATATATGTACTAGCAAAGTACCCATACTTCGTATGCGGAAAGGGAATAAAAAAATATTTCATATGGAAATTGTGAATACCGTATAATTAGTTGTACTATAGTTCTGAATTCCACCTCTATTCCTACATTTAATATTAAGTTTATAACCATTATTACCATACACATAAGCACTATTTTCAGAAATGCACAATTTAGCAAAAACGTACAGGTTCCACATGTAATTCCATTTAGATCTTTTCATTATACACTTTCAAGACTACCTCTAATACATTTTCAAGACTACCTCTATACCGTCACCTCCACTAAATTTAGTACCAAAAACCATTTGGTGCTTCTTTCTAACTCTCTGTCAATGACCAACATTCTAAATTTTAGGTTTCCAGCTCTCTCCGTTACCCAAATTCAAATAATTCCAAATTTAGTGAATTTTCTATGCTATTTACTATTAAAAAATAGTCAATACTACACTTCAACAGTAATATAAGTTCCAAATCTCAAGATTCAACCGAATCCAAATTGTTTCAAATTTAGTACCATTTAGTAATTCTCATACTCATAGGTAAGAATTCCTAAAACTACATCAATCCTACACTCTAAAAGTAATCTTACTTCCACCAAAGCCCAAATTGTTCCAAATTTAGTGATTTTCGTACTCATAAGTACAAATTTCTTTCAAATAGTCAAAATTTAAGAATTTCAGCTCTGTGTGAAACCATTCCGCACTTTTCGTACACATATACTAAACCAATCTCAATATTCCAAACCTGCTAAACTGTACTTTTCCTACAATCCCAGAGTAACCTAAGTTGCAACTTTCAGGATTCGAGTTCTACCCGTTCACCAAAGTCCAAATTGTAGCAAATTTTTTGGTTGTCGTACCCAAAGTACAAATTTTCAAAAATACCTCAGTCATGCTCTCCAATAACAACCTTAGTTCCACATTTAAAGATTCCAGCTCTATTCGTTCACCAACATCCAAATTGTACCATTTATTACTTTTCGTAGACGTAAATATGAGTTTCTAAAACTGCCTCTATTTCGCACTGAAACAGTAATTTTATTCATTAATTTCAGGATAAAAGCACTATCTCTTCACATAGATCCAAATTGTACCATATTTAGTACTTTTCGTACTCATGTGTTCGAATTTCCAACACTGTCCCAATCCTTTGCTATAAGAGTAATTTTATTTTCAAATCCATCTATCTCAATCCTTTCACTCAAATCTAAATTGTACTAAACTTAGCACCATTTAGTACAGATAATTACATATTTTTAAAACTACCTCATCGTACACTTCAACCTTATTTTTAAGTCAAAATATTTTGATTCACGCCCACACAAAACGAATTGTATCAATTAGGTCTTCTCGTATCCATAATCCTTCCTTAATCGTGTAATTTTAATTCCAAATTTACGTTTACTATCTCTATCCCTTAACTCGAATCAAAATTGTACCAAAAATTTAGTACACATAATGACGAATTTTAAAAAATTACCTACATATCTCAATTCTGCACTCAAACTGTAATATTAATTCAAAATTTCAGAATACAGCCCTATCCGTTCACTCATTTGTAAGCTTTCGGTACCATTTAGTACTTTTTGTTTCTATAATTAAAAAATTCCTAAACTATGTCAATCCTACACTCCAACAGTAATTTTAATTAAAAAATTCGGGAGTCCAGCTCTATCAGTCACACGTAATCAAGTTGTACCAAATATAGTACTATTTAGTACACATAGGTAATATGCTCCCATATCTCAATTCTATATTCAAACATCAACCATTAGTCCAAATTATGGGTTTCCAGCTCTCTCCGTTCACCCAAATCCATCTAGTGCCATTTAGTACTTTTCGTACACATAAATACGAGTTTCCAAAGATGTCTCTATAGCTCAATCTTCAACAGAAATCTTAATTCAAAATTTCAGGTTTTCAGTTCTATCCTTTCAAGCAACATCCAAATTGTACTAAATTTAGTACCATATATAGCTTTCGTACCAATAAGTACGAATTTCATAATCTACCTCAGTCCTACACTCCAACAGTCATTTTAATTCCCAATTTGAAGACTTCAGCTCTATCTGTTCACCTAAATCCAATTTTAGTACCATTTAGTACTTTTCGTACAAATTAGAACGATTTTTTAAAGCTAATTCCGATTATCAAGATTCCATCTCTACACACTCAACTGAAGGTAAATAGTATGGAATTTAGTACCATTTTACACTTTTATACACATAAGTACGAATGTCTTAAACCATTTCCGTACATCAACACCACTTCCGAACCTGTATTCCATTTAAAATGTCAAGATTCCAGCTATATATGTTCAATATATATACAATAGGAACTAAATTCAGTAAAGTTTAGTACCTTTAGTACACTTATAGGTCGAATTTCCAAAAACCCTTTTGCACATCTTTCTAACTTTCCATCACTGACCAACATTCCAAATTTCAGAATTCTAGCTCTTCCCGTTCGCTAATAAATAGGGTACCATATTTGGTACATTTTAGTACATTTCGTACCCTTCTACTTCCAACAAAATTTCCTGCATACCCCGATCCTACACCCCCATAATGATTCCAAATTCAAATTTAAATGTACCAAATTTAGTACAAAGTAGTACGAATTTCCAATACTTCTTACTAAACCCACACCCCCACAGTTATCCTAAATCCAAGTTTCAGAATTCCAACTCTATCGGTTCATCCACAATTCAATTTGTACCAAATTTAGTACACTGCAACTTAACCTAACCCTACAACCCCACAGTGGCCCTAAATCCAAGTTTCAGGATTACAACGCTATCGGTTCACTCACAATTCAAATTGTACCAAATTTAGTACACAGTAGTACGAATTTCCAAAACATCCAACTTACCCTAACCCTACAACCCCACACTGACCCTAAATCCATGTTTCAGGATTACAACTCTATAGGTTCACTCACAATTAAATTTGTACCAAATTTAGTACACTGTAGTACGAATTTCCAAAACTTCCTACAGACCCTAACCCTACAACCCCACAGTGACCCTAAATCCAAGTTTCAGGATTACAAATCTATCGGTTCACTCACAATTCAATTTGTACCAAATTTAGTACACTGTAGTACGAATTTCTAAAACTTCCTACATACCCCAATCCTACACCCCCACAGTGATCCTATATCCAAGTTTCAGGATTCCAACTCTATCGGTTCACCCTCAATTCAAATTGTACAAAATTTAGTACATAGTAGTACGAATTTCCAAAACCTCCAACTTAACCTAACCCTACAACCCCACAGTGGCCCTAAATCCAAGTTTCAGGATTACAACTCTATCGGTTCACCCTCAATTCAATTTCTACCAAATTTATTACACTGTAGTACGAACTTCCAAAACTTCCTACAGACCCCAATCCTACACCCTCACAGTGATCCTAAATCCAAGTTTCAGGATTCCAACTCTATCGGTTCACCCTCAATTCAAATTGTACAAAATTTAGTATATAGTAGTACGAATTTCCAAAACCTGCAACTTAACCTAACCCTACAACCCCACAGTGGCCCTAAATCCAAGTTTCAGGATTACAACTCTATCGGTTCACTCACAATTCAAATTTTACCAAATTTAGTACATAGTAGTACGAATTTCGAAAACTTACCCCAAACAGAGATGCTAAATCCATGTTTCAGGATTACAACTCTTTCGGTTCACTCACAATTCAAATTGTACCAAATTTAGTACATAGTAGTACGAATTTCCAAAACGTCCCACTTAACCCAAACTTTCACCCCCAGAGTGATCCTAAATCCAAGATTTAGGATTCCAACTCTATCGGTTCACCCACAATTCAAATTGTACCAAATTTAGTACACATTAGTAAAAAATTTTAAAACTTCCTACATATCTAGATCTTACACCCCAACACTGATCCTGACTCCAATTTTCATGATTCTAGCTCTATTGGTTCGCATAAAATTCCAATTGTACCAAATTTAGTACCATTTAGTACCCATGAATATAAATTACTGGAACTGGGTAAAAAATTCCAAAACTACGTACATTCCCAATCCTACACTCCGACGGTAATGTTAATTTCAAATTTCAGGATTCCAGCTCGATTTGTATCTCCAAATTAAATTTGTACCAAATATAGTATCATATGGTACTTTTCGTACACATGAGTTCCCGCTTTCAAAACCATCTCCTTAAATGGACTCTACATCTCGTCCCTAATTCGCATTCCAAATTTCACGTTTTTAGCTCTATCAATTCACATGCTACGAAATTGTACAAAATTAAGTACATTTTAGTACTTTTCGGATATTTATAGTTCGAATTTCCAAAAACCCGTTGGTACATCTATCCTACACTCAGCGACCACCAATCCAAATTTCAGAGTTCTAGCTCTACCGGTTCGCCAAATACAAATGGTATCACATTTAGTACTTTTCGTACCGTTCTAGTACGAATTTCCAAAAACGCTTTTGTACATCTTCCTAACTTTACATCAGTGACCCACATTCCAAATTTCAGAATTCTAGCTCCTCCCGTTCGCCTAATACAAAGGGTACCATATTTGGTGCATTTTAGTACTTTTCGTACCCTTCTAGTTCGAATTTCCAAAAACCCAGCCTTATCTCACGCCTACACACCAACACCAACCCACACTCAAAATTTCAAGCTTCTAGCTTTAGCCGTTTCGTCTGGGCGATGATCTGTCAGTCAGTCACTCACTCACTCACTTAACACTAAGCTCTTTTATATATATAGATATAAAATAGAAAAATATATAAAATAGAATAATATAATATATATTTTGTAAAACCTCCTTTTTATTATTCTTAACATATTTGGGATGTTTTGAAGCCGCGACGACTATATTTAATACTCTGATTTTGAGATTATAATGAGAAATTACCAAATATTAAATGAAATATTGCTGGAGAATGTATTGAACGTAAATGTGAGAAAATACTCGCGAAAAAATGCCGTGGTTTATTGGAATCGTTGCCAAATAACTTATAGTATGCCGTTACCCGCAATGGTAACTATAAAAATACCAAACGTGTTCTATGTAACGATTTTTTCCAAAATAATAATAAAAAGCAAAATACTTTTTTGTGATAAACATTTTTGGATTGTTATATATTTCGGCCGATATCTTCGAGACCAATAGGTCTTACGCTGTGAATCTTGCAGAAATACGATCTAAATATGTCCACAAACGTACTCCTTCATACATAATTCATTTTACATCTTTAGTTTGCTGGCTTTAGACGTATATATTGGATTTTTTTTCAAATTTTTATTGAGGCAAAATACTTATTACACTCACTGTACATATGTATGTGTATTGAAATGCAAATAGAAAAAAATAATTGACATTATACTTTTTTTCATTTTTGTCAGTTTGTGAAAAATTTTATTTGAAAAAAAAAAAATACCAAAACAATATTATTCTTATAGAAAAAATGTCAATGCCTAATATCGAATATTAGAGTTGGTCATATATAAAAAATGGCACGTTTGGGACTAATTGAGAATAACTTCATTGAAAATAATATTTGAAGTGAAGACCTTAGCACCCTGAAAAACACGTTATAAGTCGGATAGTGGGATATAAAGATGTGCAAATTAGTTATTTACCCTATTAAGTGTACTTATCTGTACTGACAATAACAACCAGTTCATTAATTATACTAACCGTCTTCTCTTCATTTTCATACACATACATACATATAACGATCTAAAATTTGTGTAAAATTTATGAAAAACATATTTTTCTTAGTTTCAAAGGAAACAAGAATTACCACCAATACAGAAAACAGCGAAAAATTCAATAACTTCTATATAAATATCAGTCAGTTGCCAATAGGAAGACAAGAGAACGCATATATATTTCACACATTTCTGTATTGTCAATACGAGCATATAAAAATTCAAAATTCAGGGTCAGCGAAGCGCCACGGGTCCTGCTATTATAGATATATAGATACATTCTTTATAGAAAAAAATTTGTTTGTTTGTTTGTATGTATGTTACCGATAGTCGCCAAAACCGCTGAACAGATCTTAATGAGATTTACACTGTATGTCGGGGCATGCCCTGAAAGTAACATAGGCTATATAAACTTTTAAAATTCTGCGTGGATGCGGAGTTATAGCATCAATAGTAAACATACCTCAAATTTCTGAACATGTAATATGCGTTTATCTTAAGAACGATTACAGATACCGTTTTCAAAATTTGCCTGAATAACGAAGGTGTGAATACACACCATCCATATAAAAATGAGCATGGTACGATCAACGGATAATGCACTCTTTACTGCATTTTCAAAATCAGCATATTGAAAATTAAAAATATTTTGTTTGTAGACTCTAAAAATGCTGAAAATATTTGACTGAGATTTTCACAGAACGGCATAATATGTCCTGGGAATAACATATGCTATATAAACTTCTAAGATTTCCCGAGGATGCGTTGTTATAGCACCGAACGTAATCATAACTCAAAAATTATGAACATTTAATTTGTTTATATCTTAAGTACGGTTACAGATACCGACTTCAAACTATTGCTAAGTAACGTGAGTGTAAATACGCATCATCCACACAACATGACCGCGGACAAGGGAAAAGGCACACCTCATTGCATTTAAATCTGTACGTAGAAAATAAAAAACATATTATTTATGGACTTAAAAACCACTTAACCGATTTTACTAAAATGTTCATAGTAAGTAAAGCGATCCCACGAAAGCAACATAGGTGAGATAAAACTGAGGAGTAATAGCATGGAAAGTATTTATACATCTGAATGATAGAACATCTTCAATGGGTATATCTTAAGGTAGCGGCTTGAAAATATGGTTGAGTAACATGGATACATATACTCATCATCGAACGATGAGGATATATTTTGAAATACATACATATGTATGTACATACAGTGAGTGGAATAAGTATTTTGCCTCAATACAAATTTGACAAGATTCCAATATATACGCCAAAAGCCAGCATACTAAAGATGTAGAATGAATTATGTATGATGGGATATGTTTGTGGACATATTTAGATCTTATTTCTGCAAGAATCACTGCAAAAGACCTATTGGTCTAGAAGATATCGGCCAAAATCTATACCAACCCAAAAATGATTATCACAAAAAAGTATTTTGCTTTTTATTATTATTTTTGAAAAAATCATTATATAACACACGCTTTGTCTTTTTATAGTTACCATTGCGGGTAACCACACACTAAAAGCGATTTGGCATTTTTCGGCATTTTTTCGCGAATATTTTCTCACATTTACGTTCATTACATTCTCCAGCAATATTTCTTTTAATATTTGATAATTTATCGCCCTAATTTCAAAATGAGAGTATTAAATATAGTCGTCGCGGCTTCAAAACATCCCAAATAAGTTTAGAATAATGAAAAGGAGGTTTTGCCAAATATATCGCGATGACAGGATTTTAAAAACTATTAAAACGAAAATCCGACAAACAAATTAATTAAAAAAATATCGCGAAACCTTATTTTTCTGACTTTGAAAACTTTATGGTCCATTAATATTGATGTAGGAACCAATATAAGCGACGAAAATAGCAATAAGGAGGTCAGATTCAAAGATATAAACGGTTTTGTGGCAATAGAAATGCATCTTATTTCGAAAATTAATAGATCGACCAGTTTATTCACTGCTGCATTTTATTCGCAAGTGATGGTGTTAAACGGATGTAAAATATTGAATGCGTCTTCGTCACCAGCTACCACAGTTTTTCAAAACGCAATAGTATTTGACGAAGAATGATGTTTTCTCCCAAATTTATGTACTGTTTGTAGTTTCTGTTGTTTTAGGACTGTTCATATCTTTGAATCTGACCTCCTTATTGTTATTTTCATCGCATATATTGGTTCCTACATCAATATTAATGGACCATAAAGTTTTCAAAGTCAGAAAAATAAGGTTTCGCGATATTTTTTTAATTAATTTGTTTGTCGGATTTTGGTTTTAATAGTTTTTAAAATCCTTGGAATCGTCGCCAAATCGCTTTTAGTATGTGGTTACCCGCAATGGCAACTATAAAAAGACAAAGCGTGTGTTATATAATGATTTTTTCAAAAATAATAATAAAAAGCAAAATACTTTTTTGTGATAATCATTTTTGAGTTGGTATAGATTTTGGCCGATATCTTCAAGACAAATAGGTCTTTCGCAGTGATTCTTGCAGAAATAAGATCTAAATATGTCCACAAACATATCCCATCATACATAATTCATTTTACATCTTTAGTATGCTGGCTTTAGTCGTATATATTAGAAATTTGTCAAAACTGTATGTACATTTGTATGTAATGTATGTAATAAAAATTGTGTAAAATTGAAAAAAATGGTTGACATTTTAATTTTCCATTTTTGTCGAAAAAATCGAAAATCGAGAAAAACAAAATTACCAATATTACATAAAACAGCGAATTATTTAATAACTACTACAACATGGAGATTTCACTCTTTTTTGTAGTGGTAATGCGAGCATATAAAAATACCTAATTTTAAAATTAAATTTAGTAAATATTGCAGCCGTATATAGGATGCTAAACAATTGATCATATCAACATTTTAATTTGACAACTTCAGCAGGTGCAGCGAAGCGCCACGTGTCCCGCTAGTATTCTATACATTCTTTAAATATTTGCACGCAAACATGCGTTCAAGCTATCGTATTTCACAATGTGAATGTTGTCGTTTATTTGCTTTTCGAAAAATTCTACAGAAAGTAGCAGACCTTTTTGAATTTTCTAAAGAATGAGCAAATGTCCAAAATTTTAGAAAATATACATCGAATTTCTTGAATCTTCGAATCTGCATTTAAACTTAATTATAAAATGTAAAAATAACAGTGAATGTATAACGCCGGAAAGAACTTTGATTTAATAATGGTCTGCACTCCACTTTAACTGCCTGACATGTTATACGCTGCGTCATACCTTCAAAATTGTTGGATCCAAACACCTTTTCCCGTTAATCCTTCTAATTCCACGTACCAAAGGAAACATTATATGATTCTTTTTGACAAGGTATTGCTGTATTCTTTTCGGTTTTAACGTATATTCCCGGAAAAGGTCAGCTATCAATATGTATAAGATTTTTGACAAGGTATCTAAAAAAACCTTGTCAAAAATCTTATACATATTGATAGCGGCCCTTTTCCGGGAATATACGCTAAAACCGTAAAGCATGCAGCATTTTTCACTTCTTCAACAATGGGTGTTCCCTCCAAACTTTTTTAATGTTTTTCATCACCATCAATCTCTACATCGTAACAGCGCTTTTAAATTTTCTTCATTTGGGTTATCTACGTCTAACAAAATACCACTGAGTCTTTACATCGCCTCAAGGCGATGTTCTCCCTTCCACACAATAATTTTGTCTCAGTAATAATTTTAAGTTTATACTTTTGTTCTTTCAATTCCATACGTTCTAAAATATCTTTGATAATAAGATGCCGACATTACAAAAATATACCATACAAGAAACCCGGGGGCCAGGTATAATTAACACTAAAAATAGCTCAATTCGAACACTTTTGCAAAAAACTAAAAATTTTCTGTTTCGATTTCCATTCACAAAATATAATCTTTGACGGCTCTTTCATAATATTAAATTTCTGTTACATACTTACTATATTATTATTTTGTTTCTATTCACAGCGGTATACATTTATGCCTGACCACAATACACAGAGCACACCTCGGTTTTCATGAATTGTTCATTAACTTGACAACAGGGATTTTCATGAGGGGGTTATAAAATTCATGGATTAAAAATAAATGCAAAATTCTGCTGATTCTGCATGGTTTATGGTAAAGGACTTCAGCGAATCATCTCCGCCACAAAACCATCTTCATCAGCGACTCATCGTCATCATCATCATTATTATTCGGTATGGTAGAAGTAGTAGCAATAACAACATTACCATTAGTCAATTGACACAACAACGGGAATGTCATCAAGTTTTCGCCGGAAATATAAAACCTCAGTTGCGGAAATAGAAAAGTGTGTTAAAAGAATTGTACATACATTTTCGAATATTGGTATGTATTCAAATAGTATCGTTAGATTGATTATTCGGCTGTATTAATTCGTATATTTAAAACGGCAAACAAATGGTTAAGCTAGTTTTGAGTGATCATAGAAATTTTTTATATTGCGGACACCGATGATTGCATGTTTCTACTATAACCAAACATGCAAAAATAAAAGTAAAAACAAAAGAAATAATTATATAAGTATATTAAAAATGTGCAACTTTCAAATTATGTCGTTTTTATCCATCCTTATAAAAATTACTTTGTATGAAGGTTAAGCCTTCTTATCTACAAATCCGAATGATAGCGTCTCAAAAATACTTATTTCATTATTATACAATTTTGGATTTGTACAAAATCTCACCACATAAAGCAATCAAAATTCTTTTCGCATACCACACTTATATCATTATATTTCTCTTATCGTCTTATATGAGTCTGCATACTTACAGAACAAAAGCTTATTTTTGGACTATATTACCTTATTTTAAGTCTTTTTGAAATTGCTTGGATAGAGCACTTCATTTCAGTAAGTCGAAAACGCAACACTGTTCACCACTGTTTGTAGTTCATTGATTGGAAACTATGCAACAGAAATTTACCTAATTGCAAGAATCTAGTCTGCTATTAGAAACAGAAATTTTATTATAGCTTAAAATGAGATCTATATTTCTTAGAAAATTATGTATGTACTTAAATAAGGAAGGAAATATAAATTAACAGCATATGTTGTCAGGATATTATAAGAACTTCACGAAATATTGGTACTGGACTCACATTTTATTATACGGATCGTCATATCTCGACTTGCTGAGTCGATATGTGTGTGTCTATCCGTTTGTAAATAAAGTAGCGGTCATAGCTATGAAACATTGTCACGATATTTTCCATATCCAGGTCTGGTCAGTGGGGTCCCTTATTGTGTTCGGTAAAATCGGCCAATATTTGCTGGTTGAAGTCAGCCAAAAACATTTTATATGTTTTCTGGTCTCTCTAGAGGTCACAAAATTCTACATGGGAGAAACGCTAATGAATAAGCATATTGATCGAGTCAAATTGGCCAAGACTTTTGTGAAAAATACGAAATGTGCATTCTATGCCATATACATTTATTCTAGAAGGACAGAGACCGGGTGTGGGAGCTATACGTAACTATTTAAAGGGGCGTACATATTCTAATAGTATTTAGTATTACCATTACCACACCGCCATAAGGTGGAGTCTATATTAAATTTGTCATTCCGTTTGCAACACCTCGAAATATTCACTGGAGACACTACAGAGTCTATATATTCTTCATCAGAATAAAAAACTATGTCGATTTACGGATGTCCGTATGTTGAAATCACGATAGAGATCGCAGTATTTACGAAATTTGCACAGACATTGCTAATATTCCTAGGATATTTGGTATTGCAATATGACATTTGTTATATCGGTCCAAGTATTGGTCTAGACCCCATACAACGGTATTTTGTATTCTCATTAGCTTTTAAATCTCTCTTCCAAAAAGATCAACATTGATCTCTGTTTTATTATAGATGTTAGATGTTTTGAGAATTTCTCACGTATTTTTCGGTATGTTCAACAACCCATTCGAGTTTTTTCCTAGGAGCCCCCATTAATTTTAGATATTTTGATTGTCATCCTTATGGTGGAGGTTATCGGTTTTTATATTACTTGTTATATTATGATATTGTAGTATTATTATAACACCAGAAAATGGATAGCCCACAGATGTTTTCACCGACGCGGCAATTAATTTCGCAGATAATTTAAGTCTTGCGGTAGTTAAGTAGGGTATCATATGGACTATATGGCTCCGCTCACAGCAATACGTAGTCGTAACCAAAGCAAACAGCGACATAACA
>NW_026889426.1:0-125664 GCF_032173495.1 Musca vetustissima
AGTGCTTTCCACATGTCGCAAGTCAAGGGCTTTTAAATGTGTCAGACATATAGACATTTATTTACGACGCGGCCATAGTCAGTACATGTTGGTGATATTTTTGCACCTACATTTTTTTGCTTTTTTGTAAATTCTTTACATGACTAATAAACAATTTGGAAAAAAAGAAAAGTCATTCATTGTCGGATATATAGTATTTTATTAATGAAGCACAGTGGATGGTACGAATAGTACAACGAACACTGACGCGATTTGGGTATAAAGCACCTCCACCACGATGTTCCCCGAAGATCCAACTTCAACTGCCAGGCTACACCGACAGACCTAGGGACCCTGGCATCCGTGCTACCGAAACCTTCGATCAGGTTCATAGTCGCTTCGGCTATGAACCTGAACCTTAGACAGTTGAACCTTAAACAGTTCGAGACTGGTCACCCATAGACTGTAGGCTCTGCCCAGCTTCATAGCCAAAGCTACTACAATTTGAACTAATATTTGCAGGCTGTCTACAATGAAACAATCGCTGAAAGGGGATAAAAGGAAAAAGTGACCACCAACACCTTAAGACATTGGTAGCCACCATGCATCTCACCTCTCCCAACAATTGTTTTACAAGCCAGCTAGTTCGGGAATGGTCCCCCACAGACTAATCTCTGCACGTTTTCGTAGCCGAATCTACTACCATTTGGCGGTTAGGCCGAAATAAATATATTAGGCTATGCCCAATATATTATATTTATGGTTAGAGAAAGAGTACTCTTATGAGACTCTCCATTCTTGAACCTAGAGTATTAAGTTTGTACAAATCTAGGGAAAAAAGAAAAAATACATTGTTGTGACATATTACACAGGTTTTTGGGCAGGAACCTGTGTTTGCATAAAATAATTGGCAGTTTATTCAGAGTCCTTTTTTATAATAGTCCAAGGTTCTTGTATTAACCCGATTTGTATGTAACTTTTAATTATTCTTTCCAAAAGAGACAATGTTGCCGTCTCACTCCGATAGAGTTTTACATGGATGAGTTCTGTCAATTGTCCACCAGTAATCGGTCCTTTAGGAGTCGTGTTTCTTCTCCTCGGCTCCCTCTATCTATTATTGCTTCATCGCTACTCTCTTTGGTCTTCTCCTATCAAAACTTTGCCAATTTTGAAGAAGACTGAGTTGGACACACCTTGCGCCTGGTCCCCAGTATTAATCAGACCCGCCATTAAACAACTGTCTAGGCCCACCATAAGTAGAGTTCTATCTTCTTTCTTATCCTATTTGCTTCGCTAGCGTCCTTGTTTCTTTCGCGTCATCTGACAACCATTGTATAAGATGCTTGTCATCTGTTGCCGCTGTTTTCTTCTATCGTAAATTTCGGTTAGTCATTTTGTAGTTTCCGGGCTCCATAGAAGATTCGGATGCAGTGGCTATCTTATTGATATTAGAGCCGGCATCGCACTATGTCGCGAGTTCATATAAACAGCGGCCAAAAATAGAAGGAGTTTTCGTAAGTTAATGAAATTTGGTACATGTGCTTATTATTGGCCTAAAGAGCAACTGACAAAAAATTGGATAGATCGGACCAAGATTTCGTATACCTCCCATACAATGGGTCTTGAGAATGTCACCCTTTTTGGCCTATAAAATCTTTAATATTCAAACAAATTCAATGAAAATTGGCAATTTACATTAAATTATGCCTCTAAAGCAACTGACCAAAAATTGGGTAGATCGGATCAAGATTTGATATACTTCCCATACAAAGGGTCTTGAAAATTTTACTATTTTGGGCTATATAATCTTTAATATTCAACCAAATTCAATGAAAATTGGCAATTTACATTTACTTATGCCTATAAAGCAACGGACCAAAAACTGGGTAGATTGGGCCAAGATTTGATATACCTCCCATATGAAGGGTCTTGAAAAATCCGCTTTTTGGGCCTATACATTTTTTATATTCATCCAAATTGCAGGAAAATTTTCATGTCTTCTTCCAAATTACATCAAATTTGGGCGAAGAAAGTAATAGGTGCTGTAATTTAGTTGTTGGCCCATATTTCAGGTACCTACCATACCAAAAGTCCCTAAAAATGTAACTTTCTGTACTATAAAATCGTTATATGCAGCTAAATTAAGTATAGTAGTTTTATTTTTGTTATTTTTATTATAATAAAATATTTGATATACTTTAGTTACTAATAAATTACTTTTTTATCATTCACAAAATTTTCAGAGATATATATAAAATATTGTCTTCCCAAATGTACGATTTAGTATTATCCACGTTATAATCTCGGGCCTTTACTTTATGGATATTACAAGGTCGGATTGTAATATAAAATTCTAAATATCCTTATTTAACTCGGCTTTAACAAAAGTTCGGGCTGCTACTAATTATTTGTTGGCATGACTAGTTAGCATCTTGTGAAAGTCGCTCAAAAGGTATTGTACTGCACTTTACATATCCCCTGCCATGAACTAATATTTTTCTGTATGAACTTTCCACAAAGGTAATCCATGTGCGACCTCTAAATTTAGATTGTCTCAAATGATCTGATAAATAAGTATAATCTTCAAACTGACTGAAACTTTATTTAAAAGCTATATTTTAAAACCAATTCTCCCATATCTTCGCTTCGAATAACGTTTTTACCACTTAATTGCAAATTTTATGTAAAATATTGTCTTATTTCTATGTTCTGAATACATATTCTCCTTCCTATTTGACCCTCAATAACTTATTTAATTGTATACATAACATATTTGACCATTCGCTTCTAACCATTTCATGAATATACCATATTTTTTTAAAAAGGTTGTCACCAAAAAAGTTAAATAACTCTTAGGACCGCAGGACTCCGCAGCTAATTTTTTTATTCCTTAAATAACACACTTTTCACCACTCAAATAAAAAAAAAATTAGAGCTAACCTTTTTTAAACTTTTTTTTCTGCTCCACTAATTTCAAAATTTGTTTTAAAATTTTGATGAACTAAGTACTACAAGTGTGGACGACTGTATACACCATATGATGTCTATATACATACAAGCTAAAGCGAATCCTAGTTTTTACATCCACAGCAACCAAAATAAACACTTTTATAATAACCGTTAATTTGAATATTCAAATATTTGAGCATCAGAAAAACACACCCATTTTTCGAAAATATGGTAAAAAATCAGTTTATAAATAATTATCAGATTTTAACCTTTGTAGAGACAAAACTACTTAACATATCGATATAAAATTTC
This sequence comes from Musca vetustissima, assembly GCF_032173495.1. Taxonomy (NCBI): domain Eukaryota; kingdom Metazoa; phylum Arthropoda; class Insecta; order Diptera; family Muscidae; genus Musca; species Musca vetustissima. The sequence continues at coordinate 3,241 of NW_026889426.1, forward strand.
ATATTTATTCTAATTGGAGTGTTTTCTATCAATCCTCATCAAAAAAGTTGTCCTCCGTGGTACTTGGTTTTGACCATTTTTGGCCGCGGTCGTGACACTGTGCATCGCCACCCTCAGTCGATGGATTTCCGTGCCAGGCTTCGAGTAGGCTAAGCCATCTCTTGCTATCAGTCGACGGAATGCTATTTTTATACCCTTCACCACACTGTGGTACAGGGTATTATGTCTTTGTGCATATGTTTGTAACAGGCAAAAGGGAACGAGATAGACACATGCTTCCTTTTGAGAATATGCAAAGAATCACATTCTAAGTCGATTTATGCATGTCCGTCCGTCTGTCTGTCTGTCCATGTTAAATTGTAAACAAAGTACAGGTCGCATTTATGATCCGAATTGGATGAAATTTGGCATAGGTCACTTATTCGGTCCAAGGACGAACCCTATTGAAATTGGGAAAAATCGGTTCAGATTTAGATATAGCTCCCATACATATATATATATATATATATATATTTAACCGATTTAATGTAAACGGTCCCTATATATCTTTCGATTTGCACGAAATTTAGTACAGCCTGATCATTTAGGTCTAAAATGATGTCTGCCAAGTTTCGTGAAAATCGGTCCAGATTTAGATATAGCTCCCATATATAGTTTCGTCCGATTTCATGTAAATATTGCACCAAAATCCCTATATATATTTCGATTGGCACCAAATTTGGCATAACGTACCTAATTGAGCCTAGAATTATGTCTGCCAAGTTTCGTGAAAATCGGTCCAGATTAAGATATAGCTCCCATATATAGTTTCGTCCGATTTCATATAAATGGTGCCCCAAAGTCCCTATATATCTTTCGATTTGCACGCCATTTGGCATAACGTACTAAATTAAGCCTAGAGTGATGTCTGCCAAATTTCAAGAAAATCGGTCCAGATTTAGATATAGCTCCCATATACAGTTTCGTCCGATTTCATGGAAATGGTGCACCAAAGTCCCTATATATCTTTCGATTTGCACGAAATTTGGCACAGAGTAGTGAATTAGGTCTAGAATGATGTGCGTAAAGTTTTAAGAAAATCGGTTCAGATTTAGATATAGCTCCCATATATATTTTCGTCCGATTTAAAGTAAATGGTGTACAAAAGTACCTATATATCTAGCGATTTGCACGAAATTTGGCACAGCGAAATGAATTAGGTCTAGAATGATGTGTGTAAAATTTCATGAAAATCGGTTGAAATTTGGATATAGCTCCCATATATATTTTCGTCCGATTTTATGTAAATGGTGTACCAAAGTCCCTATATATATTTCGATTTGCACGAAATTTGGCACAGCGTAATGAATTAAGTCCAGAATGAATGCCGAATGCACAAAACATACTAAAATAAGTGAAACCTAACACGTGACAAGTTTCGATGAAATCGGCTTTCATTTAGATATTTTGCTTTAAATTAATTTACATAATGTTGTCCTATTGTAAGAAGCAACTCTATATCTGACCAAAATTAATTTCATATTAATGGTCCTTCAAAAATGCGACGTCTCTTAGGCTTCCATCTGTTGAATATACCAAAGTGGTGAAGGGTATCATATAGTCGGCCCCGTCCGACTTTACTACTTTCCTTACTGGTTTACTTGTTAGTTTTGTAAGCGCGCTGTTTTCGTCGATCACTGCATAGCAGAGCTTGTCTTTTTCGATACACCTGTCAACATTTACATAAAGTGCCGTTGTCTCCATCTTTCGTGAATCACTGTTAGTCATTTTAGAGTTGCCGAGTTAATATTAGAGCCGGCATGGCCACACTCAGCGATGGATTTCCGAATCTCCTTTGATTTCGGTTTGGCTATGCCTTTGTTATTTTAATTAATTAACCATCTTATCAATTTCTATTTTTTTCGGCATACCAAGGCGGTTATATTTGTTATGTCTTCATGTTCAGACTCGGAATTTGAGTTTGAGTCCACACCAGGTTGGATTGAGGTTGCTCGTCAGAGATGGTCCGTCAGAAACAGTGACGTAAATGACATACATTTCCGACGTAAAATACATACGTCAGAAACGTCGGAAACGCACCTAAAACCATTAGGTTTCTGACACAATAGCTATTTCCATTATCCATTTGGAAATTACGTATGCTTTACTCAAATCCATATAAAAATTCGGAATTTTTATACAGTTCTAGTAAGGAATAGTCAGATATATGTAAAAATAATATATATTCTTGAAAATAACTGTATATTGTAATAATATTCAAATAAATGACATTTACTACATTTGTTACATTTTATACATGTATATGACGTTTTCGACGTTTACACATTTTTGACGGTCGAAAACCTAAAAATTCGTCACACGGACCATCCCTGTTGCTCGTCCCCTGTGGTCCTTGAACTCATTTTTCCTCATTTGTTTATTTTGCTGCGTGCTAGTAGCAGCATTCTTGACTACAGATATCATGACACCCAAATCTGTAATAGATGTTTGCTCACGATCACATGATGACGACGGTGCGTGTCTCGTAGGCAGATCAACGTCATCTGCCGGTAATGAGAGCCAGTAATGTTATTCGCTTTTTTAAGGGAACACCCCCATAGTCAGTTCTGGTCCGCAAAGATATGGCTATAATATGAAGATCGCAACGTTTCTATCTCTTTTAACGTAAAGGCACTTCTGGTTGCTTCAAAATAATTCAAATGGCTGAATTTATGTTCGCATTTAGATCAGACTGATGAGTGCTTCTAGGAGCACCGGATATAAGGTTTGCAGCCGATCTTTGCACACTACTTATTTTGGGAAATAGCGTTATTTTACTCAGTACCTTTTACAACACACTACATTCATAGTTCGGGATGGAAAGGACAACTGCATTGTATATCCAGTGTAGGATATTAGACCTTTATTTACACGCTCCTCCGTATTTCTTATACAATGTTGCGCTCTCTGGCTTTCTTAATTTCACACGAAAATTTTTATAACGCCTCCAGATTGTCCACAAATGTCCCACTGTCTCCAAATGTCAATGGCACAAATTTGTATATCCTTAACTACAATTAATTTGTAAACGATTAACATCTTCAGGTGCCAAATAAACTTTAAAATACCTTCAACCACCACCAAAAAATCTCTTTAAAATCAAAGCAAAAAACAATGTCAGAAATATTTATTCAAATGCAGCAATGAGATAAGAAAAAAAATCACAAACAAATATTCATCGTGCAGAACCGATGTCACCGATATTCATTTTCACTTTACGATTATAAACACAAAAAGTAACCTTATAACCAGTCTATATGGGAGCAATATCATGGCCAAATATCTTAGCTTGAAAGTCGTTTTTCGTTTTATTTTTTATCTGTGCGTTCGTAACAATTTTATGGACGACACATCTAAATAAACCATTCAATGTCATCTTCTGGATTTCCATTGTGTGGTGGTGTAGTGCCACACAAATCTGAAGAGAGGGAGCAAAAAAAGACACAATTTAGAACTACCACACACAAATTCACAAAATGCCACAAGCCATACTTGCTTGCCACCAAATACAAACTATAAACGGATAATGTTTGAATAGAGATTTTTATTCGTTTGCATTGCAAAGTGCTTATTTTTGTGGCGAATATCATTTGGTTATGGTTGTTGGCTTTTCCACCCGCCAACACTTGACGGATTTAATTATTTCGATTTTTAACTTTTTTTGGTTCATTTTTGTTATTTAACCATGGCATCGTTTTTCTACTTTTACGTTTGTCACAAACCAAAAAAAAAGACTTGTGGAAAAAAAGTGAATTGGATTTGTTACTCGGTGTTGCTCCTTCGAGTTGTTATTTTTTGTGTAGCCGGTGTTTATTGCATTTTGGATTGGTTTGTGAGCCTTTGCGTGTTTGTGGCATTCCAATTCACATGCATCATGTCGGCTTCGTAATGAGAAAATATGGTGTTTGTGTTACAATAAAGTTTAACTTCGCACTTATATTTCCGCTCGTGTTGTTTTGTAGCATGGCGTGGTTCTGCTCTACTCTGCCGCCATCGTGATGATGGTGGCGATGGTGCTGGTGGTGGTATAGTGGCACTTTTGCCTTGACCAAGAGCTTTGCTTGGAATTGTTGTACGTTCATACTCATGTAGATGTTGTGGGTTAAGTTGTACATTGCATTTTATTAATACTTTGATTTCATTTTGACCCGTTCTCTTTCTTCCGAGATATGAAATGAAATCGGTTCGTTGTCGTGTTTTTTTTCGTCTTCTTGGGGGAGTTTAAATGACAATTAAAATTATGGTGACATGAATGTGGTATTTGAACTCACTCATTATTGCATAAGAATAGAGATGTATTTTTTGGTCATGGATTTACAGAGGTGAACAACCCTGTTGTTAAATTTGGTCCAAAACCAACCTACATCCAAAATTTAGGGAAGATTGGTCCATAACTGTGGCATGTTTGCAATTATAATGGACAGACGGACGGATACACACAAATCTGGATCGACTCAGCTAGTCTAGATATGACGATCGGAATACTTAAAGATGAAAATAGGACCAATAGTTTGCGCCGATCCAACTCTTGAACTTGAACATAAAACTATAGACATTTAAAACATAGTTGTGTAGAATATAAAAATGCAGTTTTCGTGTATATATGCACCAAAGACGTATATATATCCGATCGCACATTCCAGCCGAAAAAGCGGTAATCGATTTTAGAGGCTGTTTTCAAATAGCCCAAATATAAAAGTCCTGCCCTATTAAGGGGTTTAGCAGAATATTCTAACCGAAATGGATGTAATTTGTAATTTTAAATTCTTGCAAATGATATTTGGTGTCGTAGGTAGGTGGTGGGAGGCGGGTTGCGGGGATGCCAGATGACTTGGACACATTTACACATTGATTGACACGCTATTTACCACTGTTTAAATTTTAATATAAATCAGACACCCATTGATTATTTGGTGTTCAATAAATATAAATAGGTCGAAATTAAATATCGAAGCTATGCTATATCTAAATCTGAACCGATTTTAAGGAAACTTGCAGGGATTAATTTATATTAAATTTAGTACGTTGTGTCAATCGGCCTAGATATGGGTCTTTAGTGCAACATTTAAATTGGACGAAAATATATATGGGAGCTATATCTAAATCTTAACCGAAAGATATATAGGGACTATGGGAGCTATATCTACATCTGACCCGCTTTTTCCGAAACCTGACACACGTCATTCTAGATTCAATTCAGTACACTATGCAAAATTGCGTGCAAATCAAGAGATATATAGGGACTTTGTTGCACTATCTACCTAAAATCGGACAAAAATATATATGTGGGAGCTATATCTAAATCTAAACCGATTTTCACGAAACTTAGCACACACCATTCTGGACCTAATTCAGTAACCGCCGTCAAATTTCGTGCAAATCAAAATACATATGGGGAATTTGGCGCCACATTGGACGAAACTATATACGGGAGCTATATCTAAATCTGAACCGATTTCAACAAAACTTCACAGACATTTAACTGGACCCAATTCAGTACGCTGTGTAAAAATTTGTCTCGATCGGACTATTCTTGTGAATTTGGTGCACAGTTAACTTAAAATCGCACGAATCTGTATCTAAAGCCAAAAAGGAAAGTAGTAAAGTCGGACGGGGCCGACTATATGATACCCTTCACCACTTTGGGTATATTCAACAATTGAATCCTGACATACGTCGCATTTTTAAAGGACCAGTAAAATGAAATTTGATCCATAAACATGTCATTCTGCAACCGATACTAAATGTTTCATTTGGTCAGATATAGAAGCTATATCTAAATCTGAACCGATTTCAGGAAACTTAACACACATCATTCTAGACATAGTTCATTGCGCTGTGCCACATTTCGTGCAAATCGAGAGATATCTATGGACTTTGGTGCACCATTTACCTTAAATCGGACGAAAATATATATGAGAGCTATATCTAAATCTGACCCGATTTTCAGGAAACTTAACACACATCATTCTAGACATAATTCATTACGCTGTGCAAAATTTCGTGCTTGGCCCAAGGACGAATCCCAATTTCAATGGGGTTCGTCCTTGGGCCAAATAAGTGGCCTATGCCAAATTTCATCCAAATCGGATCATAAATGCGGCCTGTACTTTGTTCACAAAAATACATGGACGGACAGACGGACGGACATGCGTAAATCGACTCAGAAAGTGATTCTATGCATATTCTTAAAAGGAACCATGGGTCTATCTCGTTTCCTTTTGCCTGTTACAAACATATGCACAAAGACATAATACTCGGTACCACAGTGCGGTGAAGGGTATAAAAAACTGTATCTAAATCTAAAGCGATTTCCACAAAACTTCGCATACGTCAATAATGAACTAATTTAGTACGATTTACAAAATTTTGACAAATATTGGTAATTTGTTGTACCATTTACATAAAATCGGACGAATCTATATATGGAAGCTATATCTATATCTGAACCGATTTCAGCAAAAGTTCAAAGTCTAATTCAGTACGCTGTGCAACATTTGGTATCGATCGGACAAATATTGAGAGTTTGGTGCACCATTTACCGAAATTGGGCGAAACTATATATGGAAGCTACATCTAAATGTGGACCGATTTCAATATAGACCAAATTCACTACGCTGTAAAAAATGTTGTTTCAATCCGACCAATATAGGGTGTTTTGTGCACCATTTTGATGAAATCGGACGAAAATATATATGGGAGCTATGTCTAAATCTGAACTTAAATTTCATCTAAATTTGATCATAAATGTGATCTGTTCACAAGAATACATGGACAGACGGACGGAGAGGAAGGCGGACATGCTTAAAATCAATCAATCAAATAGAGCATATTCTCAAAAGGAAACATGTGTCTATCTCGTTTCCTTTTGCCTGTTACAAACATATGTACAAATACATAATACCCTGCGCCTTTGCCTGTGAAGGGCATAAAAAACTTTTATTTGGAATTTCGGGGCTTTGAAGGCTGTCCTATACGTTTTGACATAACCAGCATTTATATGTCCCATCCAGTTCTCGGCACTTTGTAAACACAAGCAAAAGTCTCGCTAATTAGTGGCCATTTTTTTTCCAACCTTAGTGTGGAAATTTGGAATTTATTTTTTTAAGAATATGATCAACCTGCTGGCAAAAGGTCAAGATCGGTTAAGCCTATCGTATATCGTAAAATATTACTGAATCTATGTCATATGCATATGACAGCCCATTAGAAAATGTGGGATATTAAACATGTTTCAATCGTCCAAGAACCCAGAATGCAAAATTACAGTCCATTCGATAGAAAACATTAAATCTCGAAAACCTTTCAAATCTCTCGCTACTTTTTTTGGGGGCTAATTCAAAACAGGGATTTTTGTTTTAAAATAGTCCCAAATTACTTTCGGAAATATATTGTCTCCCTCCAAGGGATGGGAAATTCGTCCTAAACCTTCAAAATACCATGGAGGATGTAAAAAAATTTTGAATGAATTCCAAATGTATCAGAATAAATTTATATAACTATCATATAATGCCCCTGAATTTTTACGAATTCCAAAATTTTCTTAACTGGCTACCCCTGACCACTTAAATTTAGTTTCTCTTCTTTCCATTTATACTTAAATCATATCACAATTTATGTGTCCATTATAAGAAGTTGCATGTTCTATATGCACTTGTATATTAACAAACATGCAATAATTTCTCTGCTGCTGCAGTTAGTGTAACAAAGACATTTTCAAATTGGCCACAAAATTAGGAAAGTCCAAGGAAAAAAATCAAAACAAAAACTGCAACAAAAAGTGGAAAGGAACTGATGCCTTGTCGTTTACTTTACTCAGGTGTCATGGTAAAATGTTCAATAACTTTATCACAAAAATGTGGAGAGCATTATTGTACAATGTTTTTTGTTGTTGTTAGCAGCAGCAAGAAGAAGAATAAGATAAACATGCAACAAATAAAATTGGTAACTATGCCACAAAAAATGAACGAAAAACTCAAAAACAAGAAGTGGGAGTTGCAGGATCACAACTCCTTCATTGCACCGGAGACAATGTAAAGGAGATGAATGTGACACCTAACATATGTATGGTTACCTGGAAAACAATCACCCGTTTTGGGATCAAATGAATTTCCTGGTGTCTGCCGTTAAAAAAGATTAACGCTGGACACCAAACAGCCAGCGAATTGAGACAGTAATGCATGCCACAGAATATGAACGCAAACATATCAGGTGTATTGTTACACATGTTGCAACAAATGTACAAAGTTCGTTTTGTGACACTTTTTTATGAACTGGTGGTGGTGGGGGAAGTTTTTGTTGTTGTTTTCTTAATGTCTGGTTGGTTTGGACTGCATGGTATATCCCATGTTCTATTTAGTTAGTTGCCTATTTAAGTTGGCTCATTAAAATCATGTTTAACAGTCATTTTAGCATACAACATATTCTTTGTATTGTCTATCATGTGGTGTATAAGTGCTCTCTAGGTTTTCTAGAGATGATAAATAATTTGCAAATGTACATTTATTAGTACTTTGTTACATAAACCCAATAGGAAACAACAAAATGATTATACCCTTCACCAAACTGTGGTACAGGGTATTATGTCTTTGTGCATATGTTTGTAACAGGCAAAAGGAAGCGAGATAGACACATGGTTCCTTTTGAGAATATGCATAGAATCACTTTCTGAGTCGATTTACGCATGTATTTTTGTGAACAAAGTACAGGTCGCATTTATGATACGATTTAGATGAAAATTGGCATAGGTCACTTATATGGCACAAGGACGAACCCTATTGAAATTGGGAAAAATCGGTTCAGATTTAGATATAGCTCCCATATATATTTTCGTCCGATTTAATGTATATGGTGCACCAAAGTCCCTAAATACCTTTCGATTTGCACGAAATTTGGCACAGCGTAATGAATTAGGCCTAGAATAATGTGTGCTGAGTTTCATGAAAATCGGTTAAGATTTGGATATAGCTCCCGTATATAGTTTCGTCCGATTTTATGTAAATGGTGCACCAAAGTCCCTATATATCTTTTGATTTCCACGAAATTTGGCACAGCGTAATGAATGAAGTACAGAATGATGTGTGTTCAGTTTCCAGAAAATCGGTTCAGATTTAGATATAGCTCCCATATATATTTTCGTCCGATTTAATGTAAATAGTCCACCAAAGACCCTATATATCTTTCGATTTACACGAAGTTTAGCATATCGTATTCAACTAATCTAGAATGATGTGTGCTAAGTGTCGTGAAAATTGGTTCAGATTTAGATATAGCTCCCATATATAGTTTCGCCCGATTTTAGGTAAATGGTGCACCAAAGTACCTGAAAATCATTCGATTTACACTAATTTTGGCATAGCGTACTGAATTAAGTATAAAATGACGTGTGTTACATTTCGTGAAAATCGGTTCAGATTTCAGTATAGCTCCCACATATAGTTTCGCCCGATTTTAGGCAATCGGTTCAGATTTAGATATAGCTCCCATATATATTTTCGTCCGATTTAATGTAAATGATGCACCAAAGTCCCTAAATACCTTTCGATTTGCACGAAATTTGGCACAGCGTAATGAATTAGGCCTAGAATGATGTGTGCTGAGTTTCATGAAAATCGGTTAAGATTTGGATATAGCTCCCGTATATAGTTTCGTCCGATTTTATGTAAATGGTGCACCAAAGTCCCTATATATCTTTCGATTTGCACGAAATTTGGCACAGCGTAATGAATGAAGTACAGAATGATGTGTGTTAAGTTTCCAGAAAATCGGTTCAGATTTAGATATAGCTCCCATATATATTTTCGTCCGATTTAATGTAAATAGTCCACCAAAGACCCTATATATCTTTCGATTTACACGAAGTTTAGCATATCGTATTCAATTAAGTCTAGAATGATGTGTGCTAAGTGTCGTGAAAATTGGTTCAGATTTAGATATAGCTCCCATATATAGTTTCGCCCGATTTTAGGTAAATGGTGCACCAAAGTCCCCGAAAATAATTCGATTTGCACGAATTTTGGCATAGCGTACTAAATTAAGTCTAGAATGGCGTGTGTTAAGTTTCGTGAAAATCGGTTCAGATTTCGGTATAGCTCCCACATATAGTTTCGCCCGATTTTAAGGAAATGGTGCACTTAAAATCCATAGCTAGGCCGATTGGCATAACGTACTCCAATTAATATAAATTAGTTGCTGGCAAGTTTCCTTGAAATCGGTCCAGATATAGATATAGCATAGCTTCCATATATAATTTTCAATTATTCATGTTAGTTGTACACCAAATAATTAATGGGTGTCTGATTGAAATTAAATTTTAAACAGTACAAAAGTTGCACAATGACATGTGTAGGGATTAATGTTAGTAAATTCGTTCAATTGCATGTCAATGCTCCTTCAAAAAGGCGACGTCTTTTAGGATACATATGTAGAATATTCCCAACGTGGTGAGGGGTATCATATAGTCGGCCCAGTCCGATTTTACTACTTTCCCTACTGGTTAAGGTTTAAGTTACATTTTCCCACCGATGTGGTTGCAATTATACCCGTCACTACACTGTGGTTCAGGGTATTATATCTTTGTGCATATGTTTGTAACATGCAAAAGGAAAGGATATATACCCATAGCAAATTCGAGTCGATTTAAGCAATTCTGTCCGTCCGTCAGTTTATATAAACTTTCAAACAAAGAACAGGTCACATTTATGATCCGAATGATTAGAAATTTAGTAAAAGTCACTTATTTGGCACAAGGACGAACCCTATTGGTGAACATCGATTCAAATTTAGATATATCTCCCGTATATAGTTTCGTCCGTTTAATGTACATGACACACCAGACTCCCAATGTTTGTCCGATTGAGATGAAGGTTTGCAAAGCGTATTAGATTGAGGTTAGTATGATGTATATAAGGTTTTGTTGAAATCAATTCAGATTTTACAGCTCCCATATATATATTCGTCCGATTTCATCTAACAAAAAATTTTCACAATTTCTCTAATTGTATTACTAGAACTATAATTATATCCTGGTGGCCAAAACAAACTCCATAATATGTATGTTTGTTTAGACAAGAACAAAATACCCTGTGTAAAATGTCGAGGCAACAGTTAAGCAAACACACCATTCTATATTTGAAATTTGAGCGATGAATCGTCCGAATCCAACGGCAATCGAAAGAGTAAGTGCCTGGCTCTGGCATGAACTACAATTATTAACAGAGCACAAAAAATCAACAAAATGGCGTAATTTGAAATTTAAATTTTTTTGAACATTGAACAAATTTGGAATGCCAAATTACAGGCCCCACGGTGAGAAAATGTTCAGAATATTAAAAATATTGCGGGAACTTCTATATATATAGAGATATGTCAAAATATGAACTTACATCGAAAATCTTCTGTAAAAATGTTTTTCACCCTACGAGAAGCTGGAATGCCAAATTAAGTCACTTCTATGGAAGAATACTAGAAAATTTTTATCTTTATCATATGCAAGTTTCATCATCAGGGCGGAATAAATACAAACAAAAATTATCATCTCAATTTTATACCAACACTCTTTTGAAAACACACATATAGAGAGGTATATATGTGTTTTACACATTTTGTACCATATCTATAAGATTGTTTGTTCGCTTCGGCATTTCGCTTTTCACGTCTGTCATAGTTGTCCTGAGTGTTAAGTATTTGCGACAGTTCTGGCATGCCAGCCATACCATGTTAAGTAATATGGCTACATTGGTGTTGTCTGTGTTATGACTGTTTGGCTTGTGCCAAAGTTTTGTGGTTATGGAGAATGGATGGTGTTTTGTTTGTATTTATTTTCAATACAATACTATGTTGTCCAAATTGATTTAGAATAAGCAGTTCCTATGTTGAATATTATAAAGACAAAAAGCTACAAAAGAAGGTATTTACAATAACTTGTTAAAAAAGTCGATTATATCGGAAATGAAGAAAACAATATTTAACATAATTTTGTCTAAAATTTTACAACAGAATTTAAAGTTAATGATAATTAACGATAGCACATCCATACATAATTACACATGATTGTGCAAACATTTTGTATTCGCCTTAATATGTTCTAATTATAATTTATGGCAACATTAAAAATTAAGTCGGAATTTAATTTTCTTAAAAAATATCACTAAATTTGTGTGAATCGAATATGAAACAAAAATACAAATGACGCCATTTTGTCGATATTGAATAAAATTGAATGCCAGTCAATTAAAAATTCAAGTGTCACCATTCAATAAGTTTCCAACAAATCAGTTGTCCACAATAACAACAATAACAAATTTACATAAAATTAAAAGCAAGGGGAAACCAAAAATTTAAAACCTGACTGAAAATTAAGCAAAACCCCATTAATGGCGTTCATAAAATTTGTCAAATAATGATGGCACCCTCTCAAAAGCTGTCGGAATACAATGGTGACATATTCAAATATGTAAAATTAAAAAAATCGAAAATCATTAACATGTCTTGCTAATCAATGATAAACAGCGATGGGTGGAGATTTCATTCGAATTTCGGAATAAATTTCTAAAAAAGTTTGGAAATTTTTTAAGAGCATCAAATAAAAATGGCGCTTTGTTCAGACATAGTGATTTGCAGTTTTACACTACACCATTTATAATTAAAATATGTCTAGGTATAATATATTAAAGAAAATATTAAATATTAGGGAACATTTAGTTTTCTCACAAATATTCTAATATATCTTAATATCAAATAAAGGGTGATTTTTATGAGCTAAATTAAAGTTTAAAACAAGCGAAAAAACCTATAAGTTCGACCGGGTCGACATTTTAAATGTGTAATAAAGTTTTCAACACCACGTCGAACTATGGGACAGGGTATGAGGTTGGGAAGTGTGCCTAAAATCCTCGACTATTATATTACTACTAAATGAACCTGATATCTTGGAAACTGCTAATAGCCAGAAATACTAAATTGAAACCTATTGTAATGATACTTTTCCAAAAACTTCCACCAAAGGGTATTGAAATTTATTTGCAATGAAGTTACTCACCCTACGAAGAACTATATTATATTGCTGGAAGTTCTGATGTGATGTGGATCTATAAAAACGAATTGCTAAATGAATGTTGTAAACCGCTCGATCCTTTACATCACGCAAAATATTTTAAATAATCAGACTGTCTGAAAGTATCATTACCAGGTGGCTATGCCTAAATGTGGACCGATATACTCATTTTCGAAACTGACCTTTCACTTTTGTATCTGAAGGTAAAATGATAACAACAAATGTACAGACGGAAATGGCTAAATTGTCAAGAAATTCCATATTTTACATGATGTGACAATTTTGAGATCAGAATACCCCCATAATATGTTTAAATATGTTTATGTGGGACCAATCCTTAACATGCGAAACAAATGAGGTAACTATTTTTATATAAACCAGTAAGGAAAGTAGAATAGTCGGACGGGGCCGACGTCGGTCTTGTGCGCATCTCATCCAATTTTAAAGACCAATTTCCGAGATGTCTTCTACTTGATCTTTCCATTGGATTCACTCATCCATTCTCACAACATGGTCTAGCCAAGGTAGTCGATACAACTCGATGCGTCCGATAATATATGACCCATTCGACGGCGATACTCACCGTCGACGCAGATCATCCCATAGATCTTCCGGAGAATTTTTGTCTCAAACACTCCTAGAGCTGTCTCATCTGCTTTATTTCCGGATGCTTAAGATCCATACAACAACACGGGTAAAATCAGCGTCTTGTGGAGTGTGAGTTTGGTCTGGCGAGAGGTGGTCTAGCTTTTGAGTTACTTAATCAGACCATAGTAGTATCTGTAGGGCAACATTATTCTTCTCCGGATTTCAAAGCTGATGTTATTAGTTTTGCTTATGATGGTACCAATGCAGTTTTCCACATTTAGTCCGAGTCTACTGGACGTCTTGCGCTTTGATACCATCGGCATAGTCTTCTCGCCTTTTACTGCCAGTCCCACTTTGGCATACTCCTTATCAATTCGTTCAAAGGTGGCTGTTACCACTCGCAATGTTCGACCCATTATAAAGATGTCCTTTCCAGCAAGATGTTAAAGAGGCCACACGAATTCTCGTTCGATATTGAAGGTCTCCAAAAGGTCCTTTCGAACTTTAACTGCTGACCTTGTGCACCTTTGAGTTATCCTGCATAGCCGAATTACTTTTGCAGGAATGCCGAACGCAGACATGGCTTTAAACAGCTCTAAACGGATTGGGCTGTCGACAAATTACACTGAATCGTCGACTATAAAGCCGCATTTGCCACGCCTAAAGTCGCATTGTTATGGTCCAATAATGTCATTGACCATTGTCTTCAGTCGTTCACACAGCACGATAGATAGAGAGCACTTTATATGCGATGCCAAGGAGACTCTATAGTTGGACATATCGTATTGTTCAGCTGATAACCCATCGGCACCTGCTGCTTTGTTATTCTTCAGCCATCTTCTTCACCGTCACTATTTGATACCAGAAGCCTTTCAAAATGCTCCTTCCAGATTCTCAACACGTTAACTGTAACTGTCACCAGGTTTCCATCTCCTTCTCTACAGGAGGATGTGCCTGTACCAAAGCCTTCTGTTTGGTATTTTACTCGTTGGTAAAATTTCCTCACTTCTTTCTCACTCTTGTACATCTCAATTTTTGCTGCTACACTAAGACGTGTGCGAACCTTGGCTAAAACACTGGATGAATGCCTTACGTCCAGTGTTGCCAATTTAGCACTTTTAGTGCTAGATTTAGCACTTTTTAAACTCGATTAGCACCAAAAAAATTGGTCTAGCACCTAGCATCATTTTTAGCATTTTTTATTTTTTTCTGGATATTTTCAAAATTTTCAGCCTATTTGGTTTTATACCAAAAAATTTGCCGTTTTTCGATTCCACATAGAAATTGTTTTATGTTTCACGCTAGGCTTTTAAAACTTTAAAATTATGCGAATAGGACGGAAATTTTATATGGAGTATATGATCAAATATAGAAATTGTTCGTATAAATATTTTTTACCCTAACAAAAACCAGAGAATACGGCAACATCCCTCAAAATACCGAAAACAGATCGGCACTTTAAGCCAGCCTCAGAAGCCTACGCGCAATGTGATTTTACAATCTATTCTATTAAAAAACGTCCCCGACCGCTTTCTGGAGGCTACCCCGAAACGGCCCAATATTGATAATTCTTGGTATGGAGATTTCCTGCCTAAGAATCCAAAATATCAAATTGAAACCACTTCGGTTGAATAATGTGCCTAAAGTCACCAAACCAACGAATAATGGAGGTATATACCAAAACGTGGACACATATTGATAATGTTTGGTAGACAGATTTTTTATACCCTCAGCCTTACGGCTAATGAGGGTATATACACTTTGATACGGCGAAAATGTGCCTCATCGAAATATTGGTTTTAGACCCTATGTTTCTTTGGACCAAATCCGTTTCAGAAAATTTGGAGTCGATTTACGAATGTCCGTCCGTCTATCTGTCTGGCTGGTGCGCACTATAACTCTCGAAGGGAGTAATCGATTTCATCCAAAATTTGAATTTAATATTTCTTCCAAACATAGTTTAAGTTCGAAGATGGTGAATATCGTCGGTTAGTAAATCCAATATCAGGGTAATGGAATGTCCGATTTGAACCAAACTCTTCATCTATCCTAGGTCAAGTAGGAAGATGGGACCCTTTGTCCACTCTTTCTGGTACCTCCCCCACAAATGGTCAAAATTTTCAATATTTGTAAATCCAATATCAGGCGATCGGAATGTCATATATGAACCAAACTTTGCACATACCATTATTTTTACGAATTTTAGATTATTTCCAAAGATGGTCAACATATTTTAATATTTATAAATGCAATATTATTGCCAAGTAGTAGTGGACCAAGTAGTTTATACAATTTTATCAACATTAAATCCGAAACCTCTGATAAAAACATATTTCTTATATATCTTATATAAAGTCTGTGTGTAATTCCGAAGACCTCCGCAAACCACACTTTTTTACTTGTTTCCAATGAAAATCCAAAATATAAAATTATAGCTAAATCGGTTGGGGCTACCCCAAAAAGGACATTGCGAGCTATATATTTCCAGGTTTTACAAGCAAATCTCAAGAAATACAGATTTCATTATTAGCTTTAAGCGAAATTCCTTCTTTAAACTTTTTAGCACTTTTATTTGGCACTTTTCAAAAATTTTTAGCACTTTCTAGCATTTTTCTAAACAAAATCTAGCATTTTTTAATGACAAAGTTTTGGCAACACTGCTTACGTCTATCACAACATAATCGATTTGATTTTTCGTTGTTCGAATGGGAGAAATCGAGATGCTTGAATCTGGTGGTGCTAACTACCATGTTTTTTTGCTGCCGCGAAGTCAATCAACCTCATGCCGTAGTCGGATCTTTTTTCATGGAGGCTGAAATTTCCGACGGTGGGACCAAAAATATTTTCCCGTTCGATTTTGGCATTAAAATATCCTAGCAGAATTTTAATGTCATAGCCAGGGCAGCGGTCACATGCAGTTTCTAGGCGCTCGTATAAATATCTTTGGTCTGTTCATCTTTGTCATAGGTCGGAGCATGGGCGCAAATAAGACTGATGTAGAAGAACGTCGTTTTTTGTACGGATTATAACAATTCACTCATTTACTGGAGTGAATCTGGAGACGAGGTCTTTTATTCTCCTATTAATCATAAATCCGCAGCCAAATTCAAGTCTCGTTTTTTTCGATTGCGGGCAACTAACCCGACGCCTCAACCCTTTCTTTATTGTTTTATTGGTGAATTCGCTCAATACTTCAACGGATGATGAAAATATAGCTACCCCAGGTGGCACCGCGGGGTGGTCACTGTCAACAATTGAGATGAAAGAGGTGTAAGAGAAAAGGGATGAAACTAAAGAGAATATGAGAGACATACTAAATCTAAACCGATTTCAAACTTAGCAATAAATACAATACTCTCTGCCAAATTTCGTAAATATAGAACAAATATAGGATCCGCGGTACACCATTTATATAAATCTGAACACATTTTTACAAATAACCAGTAAGGAAAGTAGTATGATACCCTTCACCACTTTGAGTATATTCAACAGATGAATCCTAACAGACGTCGCCTTTTTAAAGGACCAGTAAAATGAAATTGGAACCATAAACAGGTCATTCTGCAACCGATACTAAATTGTTCATTTGGTCAGATCTTCAGGATTCAGGAAACTTAACACACATCATTCAAGACCTAATTTGTTACGCTGTGCCAAATTTCGTGCTTAAATCGACTCAAAAAGCGATTCTATGCATATTCTCAAACGGAACCATGTGTCTGTCTCGTTTCCTTTACAAACATATGCACAAAGACATAATACCCTATACCAGAAAAAATAATTTGGTTCAAGAACCTCAAAACCTGGGGGCTACCAGAAAAAATTGACCAATATTTATAATTTATAGTGAAGAGATGTACTACCTAATAAGAATTCGACGTACTAAATTACAGTCAATTTGGTCGAAAAAGACGATCAGAACCCCCAAAATACCAAAAATTTTGGGGTACCGTTATATGGGGACTACCAGAAAAACTGGACCTATATTTATAATTTTTAGTGGAGTAATTTGGTACCCAATAAGAACCCAATGTATAACATTCCAAAGAATTCAGTTATAAAACGAGCCCAAGAACCCGAAAATTGGGGGTACCCTTATATGGGGGCTTTCCGAAAAAATGGACCTTTATTTATAATGTTTGGTAGGGAGATTTGCTACCCAATAAGAACACAAAGTATCAAATTTCAGCGAATTCGGTCGAAAAATGCGATCAAAACCCCCAAAACACCGAAAATTGGGGGTACCCTTATATGGGGCTATCCGAAAAAATGGACCTTTATTTATAATTTTTGGTAGGGAGATTTGCTACCCAATAAGAACTCAAAGTACCAAATTTCAGCGAATTCAGTTAAAAAACGCGCTCAAGAACTTCAAAATACCGAAAATTTGGGTGTACCCTTATATGGGGGCTATCCGAAAAAATGGACCTTTATTTATAATTTTTTGTAGGGAGATTTTTTACCCAATAAGAACACAAAGTACTAAATTTCAGCGAATTCGGTCCAAAAATGCGATCAAAACCCCCAAAATACCGAAAATTGGGGGTAATCTTATATGGGAGCTATCCGAAAAAATTTACCTTTATTTATAATTTTTGGTAGAGAGATTTGCTACCCAATAAGATCTCAAAGTAAAAAACGCGCTCAAGAATCTCAAAATACGAAAAATTGGGGATACCCTTATATGGGAGCTATGCCTAAACGTGGACCGATTTTCTCCAATTTTAATAGGGTTCGTCCTTGGGCCAATTAAGTGACCTGTGCCAAATTTCATCCAAATCGGATCATAAATTCGACCTGTACTTTGTTAACAGAACTACATGGACAGACGGACGGACTATATCTACGGACATGCATAAATCGACTCAGAAAGTGATTCTATGCATATTCTCAAAAGGAACCATGGGTCTAACACATTTGTGCCTGTTACAAACATATGCACAAAGACATAATACCCTGTACCACAGTGTGGTGAAGGGTATAAAAACTAAACTTAATTTAATGCCCTCTGTCAAATTCCGTGAACAAACATTTGATGCACCATTTACATAAAATCGGACGAAACTATATATGGAAGTTTTATCAGTATCTGAACCGATTCCAACAAAACTTCGAATACATCATTCAGGACCCAATCCAGTACTCTGTGCAAAATGTTCTCTCAATCGGACAAATATCGAGATTTTGGCCCACCATTTATATAAAATCGGTCGTATATATATATATATATATATATCTGGGAGATATATTTATACCCTTCACCACACTGTGGTACAGGGTATTATGTCTTTGTGCATATGTTTGTAACAGGCAAAAGGAAACGAGAGAATATGCATAGAATCACTTTTTAAGTCGATTTATGCCTGTCCGTCCGTCTGTCTGTCCATGTATTTTTGTGAACAAAGTACAGGTCGCATTTATGATCCGATTTGAATGAAATTTGGCATAGGTCACTTATTTGGCCCAAGAACGAACCCTATTGAAATTGGGAAAAATCGGTCCAGATTTAGATATAGCTCCCATATATATTTTCGTCCGATTAATGTAAATGGTGTTCCAATGTCGATTTGCACGAAATTTGGCATAGCGTAATGAATTATGTCTAGAATGATATGTGTTAAGTTTCCTGAAAATCGGTTCAGATTTAGATATAACTCCCATATATATTTTCGTCCGATGTAATGTAAATGGTGCACCAAAGTACCTATATATGTCTCGATTTGCACTAAATTTGACATAGCGTACTGAATCAAGTCTAGAACGATATGTGTAAAATTTCTTGAAAATCGGTTTAGATTTAGATATAGCTCCCATATATATTTTCATCCGATTTAAGGTAATTGGTGCACCAAAGACCCTATATATTTTTCGATTTTCACGAAATTTGTCATAGCGTACTGAATTGCATCTATAATGTGTGCAAAGTTTCGTAAACATTGGTTCAGATTTAAATATAGCTCCCATATATATTTTCGTCCGATTTTATGTAATTGGTGCACCAAGGTCCCTATATATCTTTCGATTTGCTCGAATTTTGGTATAGGGTACTGAATTAAGCCTAGAATGATGTTGCTAAGCTTCGTGAAAAGATCCATAACTAGGCCGATTTACACAACGTACTGATGACATATAAATTAGTCTCTGGCAAGTTTCCCTGAAAGCGGTTCAGATATATTCTACATATGTTAGGATACATGTGTAGAATATACCCAAAGTGGTGAAGGGTATCATTTAAATTTGAATCGATTGCAACAAAATATTACGTGCGTCAGTCTGCTCCAATTTTAATACAGTATTCAACATTTTGTATCAACCGGATAAAACTTGAGAGTTTGGTGCACGGTTTCTCCGATTTCAATAGGGTTCGTATTTGGGCCAAATATGTGATCTGTTCCAAATTTCATGCACATCTAATCATAAATGCGCCCTGTACTTTGTTCACAAAAATGCGTGGACGGATAGGCAGAAAAGCATGAACCGACTCAGAAAGTGATTCTCTGCATATTCTCAAAAGGAACCATGGGTCCATCTCGATTCATTATGCCTGTACCACAGTTGGGAGAAGGATATGAAACGGGGATATATGCGGACTCTCCCCCTAAAAAGCCCAACTATTAATAATTTTTAGTAGGTAGAGTGTTACCAAATACGAATCCAAAATAACAAATTACTGGGAGTTCGGTTGAAAAACGCACTCAATTAAAAACCATCTTGTGCAAAATCATCAAGACACGGATATGTTGGTGTTACCGTTACATGGAGAGCTTTCGTATCAAACGGGAATCCAAAATACCAAATTTCAACCATTTCGGTTGGGTTTGGGAACATATCCAAAATACCGATAATTTGAGGTTCCCGAAAATGTCGACCGAATTTGGTAATTTTCAGTGTTGGTATTTGGTACCCAATAAGAACCCACAGCGCCGAATTACATCGAAATCGGTTGGAAAACGCGCGCATAAGCCCCAAATATTGGGAGTACCTTTCACTTTCAATTAATGCACCAACTGAAAGGCTTCACATCTACATCCTTCAATTTTTTATATTATTGAAAATCTTCCCGTGAACTCTTTTCATTGATTCAGTAAAACTTTTCTCATCCCATTTGACCAACCTTCTATATGAATGTATGAAAATTTTAAGTTTTCTACAGTGTAGAGTGTAAAATATTCAATATGGCCAAACTTGTTGCAAATTTTTTTCAAAGCATATGTTTTACATTTTTAGCACATTTAAAACAATATTAGTATAACATTTTTAAGGATTTTATGACAAGGGTATTCACCGGACTGACATCAAATTAAAATGCCTAAGTTCAGAAAACTTGAATTCCTAATGAGATAACCAATTATATGAACGTTTAGCCGTTAACTGTCAGCCCGTACATGTCTACTGTGATTTTGGTTTTACCAAAAGCGAACAACAAAACAACATAACCTGAACACACCACTTGTTGTTGTCGTCGTCTTCTTGTTTGATATTGTTGTTACCTAATCATTTAGTCAACGGTATGTATTTTAGACCAAGATGGTTGGTCAATTTCAAATCTCAAACTAAAAAGATGTCACCAATAGTGTTGACCCTTGTTTGTCCAATCAACGAATCAGGTGTTGACTTAATTTGTGTTTTTTTATCCATTTTTTGCTTGATCACTACAAACTTGTCCCTTGATATCTTAGTCTCACCTTGTTTGATGTCGATCTTGTTGGTTTTACATCTGTTGGCATGGTATGTGGAGAATTGTTAAATTATTTGTCATTTTCGATAATTATGTTAATTTTTCTACACTACATGTGAACCTTTCATTTACATAAAGATCTCCAAAGATGTTTGGTTCCCATAATTAATATGGGGATGGGAATTTTTTTTCTTCGCCACACATACACCAGTAGTTAATGTGTTTAGTCACCATGTTTGCTTGATCTACTTTATTTGGACAGCAGCACAACCACCGGCACAGATTAAACAAGTGTTTGATTTGTTCCGCATTTTTTGTTTCTTTTGTCATTTCGTTGTTGGTTGTCTGTTTGATTAGTCCATAGGACTGACTTCTACTATCACCAATCAATGAAATTGTTCCAGTCATTTTGTCAAACATTTTATTTGAAATTGATTTAAATTACTTTTTAAAGATATCATTATGGGAAAATTTTCATCCAGAGAAAATATTGAATATTAGAAAATGTTTTGATAAAAGCCGATACATGCTTTCCTACTGTGCAGTTTACTAAATTAGTTATGGTTTAAATGATGAAGAGGGGGAGAATCTTAATCACTAAATGAATATCATAACATTTTGATGGGTAGAATAATGTCATAAATTAAACTAATAACGAAAATTCAAGTAAAATTGTTTGGGGATGGACTAGATGACATTCTTTAATTTTCTTCATGTGGAAATATTTTCATTTGGAATATACCATGAAAAATTCCAATGAATACTGGCTTTTTGGGTTAGTTGGGTTAGGCAAATCGTAATGAAGACATGTCTAACTAAACTATATGAAGAAGAGTATTCAACAACATATATACAGCGGCGTGCAAAAAAAATAAATAAAGTACAAAAACTACTTATGAACATAACGTTATGAAATTTTACATGTATGCCTGGTTCTTGCCAAAGAAGACATCTTGTTTTTTTTGCTAAAGATCGGTTAAAATATATTGGATCAAATAGAAAATAAACTTTACTTTTGTCTGCTTTTCTGGTCATTCAGGAGGTTACAATACTGATCAAAACAACACA
The DNA here is from genome assembly GCF_032173495.1 of Musca vetustissima. Taxonomy (NCBI): domain Eukaryota; kingdom Metazoa; phylum Arthropoda; class Insecta; order Diptera; family Muscidae; genus Musca; species Musca vetustissima. The sequence continues at coordinate 25,668 of NW_026889426.1, forward strand.
AACATTAAACGAAGAAGGTAATCTGGTCAAGGAAAAGGCATGGCTCTTTTGATGATGATCAGGCAATATATAACGGTTCAAATTTACCCAGACATTTGTCTGAAAAATGAAAACTGTTGCACTCTGTGGCCAATTTATTTACTATAGGAAGGCGTAGATTAGATAAGTTGACAGAATATAAGTCGCTTATTTTGAAAGTGGTTTATGTGAATTTTTTTTTCTTATATTAAGATATTTAAAAATTTGGGTTAATTTGTTACAAATATATTGTTAAGTGGTATTAATTATGCCCTTCACAACACTGTGGTACAGGGTATTATGTCTTTGTGCATATATTTGTAACATGCAAAAGGAAAGGACATAGACCCGTGGTTCCTTTTGAGAATATGCATAGTCGAGTCGATTTATGCATGTCCGTCCGTCCGTCTGTTGGTGTTAAATTGTAAACAAAGTACAGATCGCATTTATAATCCGATTTGGTTGAAATTTGGCACAGATTATTGCATTGGCTCAAGGACGAACCCTATTAAAATTGGGAAAAATCGGTTCAGATTTAGATATAGCTCCCATATATATTTTCGTCCGATTTTAGGTAAATGATGCACCAAAGTCCCTATATATCTTTCGATTTGCACGAAATTTGGCACAGCGCACTAAATTGAGTCTAGAATGATGTGTACTAAGTTTCGTGAAAATCGGTTCAGATTTAGATATAGCTCCCATATATATTTTCGTCCGGTTTTATGTAAATGATGCACCAAAGTCGGTTCAGATTTAGATATATCTCTCATATATATTTTCGCCCGATTTATGTAAATTGTGTACTAAAGTCCTTGTATATCTTTCGATTTGGACGAAATTTGACATAGCGTACTGAATTAAGTCTAAAATAATGTGTGCTAAATTTCGTAAAAATCGGTTCACATTTATATATAGCTCCCATATATATTTTCGTCCGATTTTATATTTACAGTGCACAAAAGCCCCTATTTCCCTTCGATTTGCGCTAAATTTCGCATAGCGCACTTAGAATGATGTGTACTAAGTTTCACGAAAATCGGTTTAGATTTAGATATAGCTCCCATATATATATATATATACATATAAATATATATATATATATAATGCACCGAAGCCCCTATATATTTCCGATTGGCACGAAGTTCGGCTTAACGTACTGAATTAAGTGTAGAGTGATGTGTGTTGATTTTGGGAAAATCGGTTCAGATTTAGATATAGCTCCCATATATATTTTCGTCAGATTTTATGTTAATGGTGCACCAAAGCCCTTATATAGCTCCCATATATATTTTCGTCCTGTTTTAGGTAAATGATGCACCAAAGTCGGTTCAGATTTAGATATAGCTCTCATATATATTTTCGTCCGATTTATGTAAATGGTGTACTAAGGTCCCTGTATATCTTTCGATTTGCCCGAAATTGGGCATAGCGTACTGCATTGAGTCTAGATGGGTGCGTATTAAATTTCGTGAAAATCGGTTTAGATATAGATATATCTCACAAATATATTTTCATCTGATTTTACGTTCACCGAGGAGCCTATACATGATATAAAATTGTCTACGCGTTGTTTGAGCTTTGTGCTGCAGCATACCAAATATGCCACCGTTGCTCAATTAGGTCCCGATTTACATACATACATAATTTTGCTCGGTTTTATGGAAATGGTATACCAAAAAAATCCAAGTCAATATGGGGTTTTGTAATAGGTTAAAATATCTATGTAAATCACACAATTACTTTCTCCCGGTTCCATTTCCACACAATTACTTTCTCCCGGTTCATTTTCCATTCTATCTACAGGATATATTAGCGCCTTTTGTATGTACCCATAGTGGTGAAGGTGAAGGTTCCATCCGACTTTCTAACTTTCCTTATTGGTGTTGTTTGCGGCTTTATGTCCTTAAATATGATAGAATATATAACGCATATGTTTTATAAACTTTTCCTGAAAATAAAGATTTGTATTTGTACCTGAAATGGACTTAAAAAAATTTCAAAATCTACGGCTCACACGCAAGAGTAGAGATTGTTCTTTAAATTTGTACCAATATATGGATGTATGAACTCGGATTTTGGAGTTAAACATAGATATTTACAGGGGTCTAGAGGCGAAAGTTTATCGCTAATAGCTATGAAATTTTGCATAAATTTCGGCTTATGGTCAAGGACAACAAGGATAGTTCTCGGTGGGGATCGGATGATATTAAATGGAGCAATGCCCTCTCCACTAAGGTTGAGTCTATATTAAATTTGTCATTCCGTTTGCATCACCTCGAAATATTCAGCTGTACGGAGCTCAAAATTTTTAAAATAGAGGTTTGAAATTCTGCTAATATGTTGCTACTACTCCTAGGATGTTTGGTATATGTCGGTTTAATTGGGAAGTCCCCATTAAACTGTACATCAAAATATTCGACATTTTAAGTACTAAACTTCGGGTAATGTGGACTATGCGTCCAATGTGGACCACCCCCATATCTATGAAAATGCTTGAAATATGTCAATGCCGCCTTGATAAATATTTTATTAATATTATTAATATTTTATTAATTAGTGAAAACAAACATCAAACGTGGTTTTTAATAAGTAATTGCCATGTTGAAAATGTGAAATTGTTAAAATGTGATTTTTAGCACAATAGTCGAATACTTTGTTTTTCTCGAATATAAAGAAATTATGTGGTTTTATTGTTTTCTTCAACGAAAATATACGTTTAGCTATAATTACAATCGGCGATTTTTTATTTTTATTCATTTTTGAAGCCGATAATTATTTTTAAATAAAAATATTCAATGTCGGGTAATGTGGACCACTATAAAAAAGTGGACATTTTCATGAGGACGAGTTTGAACATGGGCGCGTTTAATATGCGAGGAGGTATTTTATCCTCTGAAAACTCGATATGCGATATATAATGTTAGATCTGGAATATATTTAGCCAACAAATCTTCTATGTTGCGAAAACAAGTTGTTTATTATTATTGTTATAGACGCAATTCAGTATGCTATGCAAAATTTCGTGTAAATCGAATGTTATAGGGATTTGGTGCACCATTTGCATACTATATGGAGAAAACTATATATGGGAGCTATATCTAAATCTGAACCGATTTTTTCAAAACTTATCACACATTATTCTAGACATAATTCCGAACGCTGTGCCAAATTTCGTGCAAATCTATAGATATATAAGGACTTTGGTGCACCATTTACATTAAATAGCACGAAGATATATAAATTTAAACCGAAACATTGCACACATCATTCTAGACTGAATTCAGTACGCTATGCCAAATTTCGTGCAAATCGAAAGATATATAGGGACTTTGGTACACAATTTACCTTAAATCGGACGAACGGGAGGGGAGCTATATCTAAATCTGAACCGATTTTTTCAAAACTTAACACACATCATTCTACACATAATTCCGAACGCTGTGCCAAATTGCGTGCAAATCAAAATATATATAGAGACTTTGGTGCACCATTTACATTAAATCGGACGACAATATATGTGGGAGCTATATCTAAATTTGAACCGATTTTCAGGAAACTTAACACACATCATTCTAGACTTTATTATTTACGCTGTGCAATAGATATATAGGGACTATTTACCTAAAATCGGGCGAAACTATATATGGGAGCTATATCTATATTTGAACCGATTTTCACGAAACTTTGCACACATCATTCTAGACTTAATTCCGTACGCTATGCCAAATTTCGTGCAAATCGAAAGATATTTAGGGACTTTGGTACATCATTTACCTTAAATCGGACGAAAATATATATGGGATCAATATGTAAATCTGAACCGATTTTTCCCAATTTCAATAGGGTTCGTCCTCGAGACAAATAGATGAGCTGTGTCAAATTTCATCCAATTCGGATCATAAATGCGACCATTACTTTGTTTACAATTTAACATTGACAGACGGACGGACAAGCGATTCTATGCATATTCTCAAAAAGAACCATGGGTCTTTTTCGATTATTTTTGCCTGTTACAAACATATGTACAAAGACATAATACCCTGTACCACAGTGTGGTGAAGGGTATAAAAAGAAAATAGTGGCCCACATTACCCGAAGTGACTCTATATTTGTAACAGTCAAAAGAAACTGAGACAAGCGCATGGTTCCTTTTGAAAATATGCATAGAAACACTATCTGAGTCGATTTATATATGTTCTTCTGCCCGCCTATGAATTTTTGTAATTGTAATTTTTGTATTGATACAATAGAGACAAAAGTTTGCACAGAGTACTGACTTAGGTCTAGATTAATATATGCCAAGTTTTGTTGAAATCAGTTAATATTTAGATATAGCTCCCCTATATAGTGTCGTCCGATATTAGAGCGATTGAGACAACGTTTTATACAGAGTGCTAAATTAGGTTCAGATTGAGATATAGCTACCATATATGATTTAGGTGCACCAAGCTCCCAATATTTTTCCTATTAGGAAAAATTAGGTTCAGATATATGTGTGCGAATTTTGTTGAATTCGGTTCAGATTTGAATATAGCTCCCATATATAGTTTCGTACAATTTTATGTAAATGAAGCACCATACTGCCAATATTTGTCCGATTGAGGCAACATTTTGAACAGCGTACTGAATTAAGTCCATATTGGTATATGCGAAGTTTTGTTGGAATTGGTTCAGATTTAGATATATCTCCCATATATAGTTTCGTCCGCTTTTATAGAAATGGAGCACCATACTGCCAATGTTTGCCAATGGATAACATACGCGAAGTTTTGTTGGAATAAGTTAAGATTTTAATAAAGCTCACGTATATACTTTAGTCCCATTTTATGTAAATAGTGCGCAATAAATACTGATCTATTTGCACGATATTTTGGTGCATGGCGTATTGAAATTAAGCCGTATAGCGTCCATTTATATAAAGCACCATACATATTTTGCTCGATATCATACAATTGATTGACATTAATTTTTTCATAAATTTTAGAATGGTATGTGTTGTTTTAATTTAGTTCGTCCAATTCAATGGTCCCAAAAAGATGATATGTCTTTTCTATCTACAGGATATTGTACATATGAACATCTCTTGTATGTACCCAAAGTGTAACAGTGACAGCTCGCATACTCGAGTATGCCCTACACTTATCACACTTTCTTCAGCCTATTAATCTGGATATTTTCAATTTTCAGTGCCAAGAATGATTGGTAAGCAAAAGTACAGGTCAAATGTAATGAGTTCGAACTCCGAATCTTTGTATAGAACTATATTATTTGTACAATATTTGAACGAAGTAATTGTAAATTTGACAATCAGATTTTGGTTATTGGGTAATAAACCTCCACACTAAAACATATCACTAACGGTATACTTTTTATACCATATAAAGTACACCCCACATATGAGAATCTTGAGGATTTTTGGCAAGTTTTTCAATCTAATTGGCTATAATTTGGTATGTTGGGTTCTTATTGGATACCAAATCTTCCCACCAAAAGTTATAAATATTGGTCCTATTTTCGTAGCACTCATATAATGTTAATAATCGATATATTAAAAGCACACCGATATTGGTACATATTTCTTTTGTACATGATCTGCAAATGTCTAATTAAAACCTTAACATGAAGTGTTCGTCCCATGTACACTCTTCATTTTCCCACATTACAGAACAACAACCATTTAATTTTGCTTTTATTCTCGTGAAAAAAAAACAACAACATCTCAAATATTTTGAGATGTGCCAAGAACCACCAACACCACCATCCATCTCATTATTCTACCAAATTTGAAAAATGTTCAACATTTTTTCTTAACACCAGCATTTAAATTGGATACATATTTCAACTTTCTGACTCATAATTTTCCCCTGCAATGACAATGGTCTGGCTGAGAATGCATTTCGGACTTGGACAGCTCACATGTCTGGAAATCACTTCGAGACCAATCACATCAATCCTGTCAATGCAGCCAGCCATAGCGAGCGAGCGATCGAGTCAAACATCCAAAATCTCTACTCCTCCAATTGTTGACATTTGAAACAATATCTCTTACAGTTTGAAAGCTTCAATCCCAAAACGAGACACAAAACAAGGATTTAATGGAACACTTGTGCCAGAGCTCTTAACACGGGCTATACTACGACGACTGGCGGACGAACGGTCAAAAAGAGTGAGAAAAGAGTAATCACTAACATACCAACACAAGCACATACACACAATGGTAGAAGTAGTACCTGAGGCCAGAAGCCTAAATAAGCTCAAGGAGTTATAGATTCTATTCCGAAAAAATAAGAAATACAAATGATTGTCTCTTGTTGTTGTTGTTGTGAAGTAGATTTGTGCATGGATGGGTAGAAGGAGGTGGTCACAAGGACTGCACTGATCCACAATCAAAAGGCATGAATGAATGACAGACAGACAGGGTATTGGGGAAGTGGTACTTTATGGTGTGCCATAACAATGTAGCACACATGTTTCGATGTTGTTGTTGTCGTATGTACAGTATCATACCTTTGTTGTTGTTCCTGTGATTGGCTTCAACTATATCTATGACACTGTTTACCAAAATCACCGTACACAAAAGTCACCAAAAAGAGTGCACTAAACTCTCCAATTCCAATATACGAATGCACTTTACGGCATCAACGGACTGATGGCTTTTTGTGTTGTTGTTCTTGTTGTTGGTTTTGTTTGTTCCACAACCGCAAACCACTCATCGATCGAGTATGCGCCAACAACATATATACATTGGTTTGTGGCATCGCAGAGCCTTGTGGCATATCCGCCACACTCTCAGACATATATCCAAAGGGAATAACTTATGTACGCTTGGGGTACAATAAATTCTTTTCTTTTAGCTGGCAAAAAATGTCAATTAGGCGAGATTTTGTTATGGTCCAAAAATACAACAACAAACAAACGAACACACAAGTCAAGTTGGCAGGAGAAACAAAAAACGACAAACGTAACAAATACAAAAATATATTGACAATTGATAACCCAGTGAAATTAGGTGGGACACTATAAGAAACACTTCAACCTTTGAAAACATAATAAAAATTGATCATTATACCCTACACAACTATGTTGTCAGGGTATTATAGCTTTGTGCAGCCCCAAATGTTTGTAACGCCGCGAAATATTGGTCCTACACCCACCTTTAAGCATACCGATCGTCATATCTCGACTAGCTGAGTTGATCTAGACATGTGTGTCCGTCCGTCCGTCCGTCCGTCCGTCTGTCCATTATAATTTGTAAACACGATACAGGCCACAGTTATGGACCAATCTTCACGAAATTTTGCATGTAGGATGGGTTCTGGCCAATGAAGACCCCTACCATACTGGAGGGCGGAAATATAGCGCTGATCGCTTTGAAATGTTCCATGAGGTTCCAGTTATGGTCAAGGACAACGCCTATAATTTTCAGTGATGATCAGATAATAATTTTGGAATGAAGTGGACCGAAAACATAATTTTTTGTGTTTTTTTCGAGTCGATCTATAGACATCAAATGAAAGCCGAAGGAATCTGGAATCTGGACAATAGCTGTACTTAATACTCGAAGTATTCGGAAAATATGTCACTGTGAGGTGCTGTGTACCTCTAATCGGGCAAGAGGGGGAAAATATAACGAAATATTGCCCAGGCTCGGAATAAACATCCGCAAAAATTTTGAGTTCCGTGGTAGTTGTGTAGGGTATCGTATGGTCGGCCCCGTCCGACTATACTGCTCCGCTCACTGGTTAATATTTGGATTCGATGAGGAATGATACGTTCTTTTGCACAACCAACATAGACCAATATTGATATTTCATGGATATGATTTTTGATAGGTTGATTTGGTAACCAAAGAGAAAGTACGAAATTATAGCCAATTCCCAAACTCCTCAAATGCCGAAAATTGAGGGGTTCCCATTATGTGTAGGCTATGGTTACTTTTGAGAAATGCATAGAATCACTTTCTGAGTCGATTACAGCCATGTGGTTAAAAGAAAACAAACTTCGACCGCCTCAATCTGGCAAATACATGTTCGTGTATTTTTATACCCTTCACCACACTGTGGTACAGGTTATTATGTCTTTGTGCATATGTTTGTAACAGGCAAAAATAATCGAGGTAGACACATGGTTCCTTTTGAGAATATGCATAGAATAACTTTCTAAGTCGATTTATGCATGTCCGTCCGTCTGTCCGTCTGTCTGTCCATGTTAAATTGTAAACAAAGTACAGGCCGCATTTATTATCCGAATTGGATGAAAATTGGCATAGGTCACTTATTCGGCCCAAGGACGAACCCTATTGAAATTGGGAAAAATCGGTTCAGATCTAGATATTGCTCCCATATATATATTTAACCGATTTAATGTAAACGGTCCCTATATATCTTTCGATTTGCACGAAATTTGGTACAGCATAATCATTTAGGTCTAGAATGATGTCTGCCAATTTTCGTGAAAATCGGTCCAGATTTAGATATAGCTCCCATATATAGTTTCGTCCGATTTCATGTAAATGGTGCACCAAAATCCCTATATATCCTTCGATTTGCACCAAATTTGGCATAACGTACTGAATTGAGTCTAGAATTATGTCTGCCAAGTTTCGTGAAAATCGGTCCAGATTAAGATATAGCTCCCATATATATAGTTTCGTCCGATTTCATGTAAATGGTGCACCAAAGTCCCTATATATCCTTCGATTTGCACGAAATTTGGCATAACGTACTGAATTAAGCCTAGAGTCATGTCTGCCAAGTTTTGAGAAAATCGGTTCAGATTTAGATATACCTCCCATATATAGTTTCGTCCGATTTAATGTAAATGGTGCCCCAAAGTCCCTATATATCTTTCAATTTGCACGAAATTTGGCATAACCTACTGAATTAAGCCTAGAGTGATGTCTGCCAAGTTTCGAGAAAATCGGTCTAGATTTCTATATAGCTCCCATATATAGTTTCGTCCGATTTCATGTAAATGGTGCACCAAAGTCCTATATATCCTTCGATTTGCAAGACATTTGGCATAACGTACTGAATTGACCTTAAAGTTATGTCGCCTTTTTTCGTGAAAATCGGTCCAGATTTAGATATAGGTCCCTTTTATTATAGATTGATTTTAAGTAATTGACGCACCAAGAAACCAATAGGCTGATAGGAACAAAACTTTCTGAAATTAGAACAACCTAACCTGTGACATGTTTGTTTCAAATCGCTTAATATTTGGATAGAGCTTCCATATATATTTTCCCCCGGTTTCAAGTAAATTGGGCATCAAACTCCTCATGTTAGTCAGATTGACATCAAATTTTGCACAACTTACAAAATTTAGCATAGAATTACGTAGTTGCGTTTTTTAGAAGTACAGACATAGCCCAACGGACGACCTATTTATATTTGTTTGAAGTCGATTTACATACTTTATGGATAGATCTAGGTAGATTTACATTTAAATAAATATCAACTATTTTAGTTCATCCAATTTCATTTTAATGGTCCTGTTGAATACACCCAAAGTGGTGAAGGGTATCATAAAGTCGGCCCCGTCCGACTTTACTACATTCCTTACTGGTTTCAACATGGGAGCTACATTACCCGGAATGGTTGCTCCATATTCTTCTGGTCCGTTCCGGTATTGAGACAAACCCCGGACCATGGTTCTGCTCCGTTTGTCACAACCGCATACACCGTAGGTCTATATCGGTGAAATGCAACGGATACGACTCGTCGTCATCATCGTCGTTGTCTGCGGATTACGCGACTCCCTCGCAATCTACGCAACAGCAATCTGCGCCCCAGCCACTAATACAACACATTGCTGCCACAACTACTGATAATGTCCCATTACTTCAATTCAACTTCGATGGGAAATCAACGTGATCCTTTATTTTATGAGCCGGGAACGAAGCTGATTACAAATGCAATATTCAGAGTTGTGATGGATATAAAGTTATAAGGAAGGATCGAACGATCGAAAGGATTGCACGGTGAAAAAAGACACACATACCAGGATACGGGGAGACTGCCAAAGCCCACTGGACTTATCAATCCTTTGGCGTCAGATCACCTCCTATTATCATATCCATCAATAGACCACCCGATTTCATAACATCTGAACGACGTACTTTCCTTAACCATGGGAAAGCCAATGGGCAAGAGTTCAGAAATTTCACCAATCGCCGCTTCGGAGAACTGCCCTATCATTCTGACGCTCGGGTAGCAGAAAGTAATGTCCTGGTCGTCATCATCACCGCTGCAGCAGCTCCCTATATACCTTAGGCTCGTATAACCGAATTAAGCCTAACTTCCCAGCAGAGACAGCGGGATTAGGAAATAAATCAAAGAACTGAGAATGGAGGTGAACAGGTTAGTCGGCGAGTACATAGTTAGAACATCTGTAGTATTGCTACCTCAATACCGGAGTGAGTAAGTGGATTCCGAACCCAGAAAAAATGATCGGACATATGTCTCGTTTAACGGAGTTGAGGTGACAGATCCAAAGAGGCGTGCGAGTTATTTGTAGGCATTTTGTAGAGCACAGTGAGAGTGACCACTACGATATTTTAAAGTGGAGGAACCACCATAATTTTGGAGGATGTTGGAAGTGGCATCAGGAGCGCAAATTCATCAACAGCGATTGGTCCGATGGAATTTGTATGGTGATGGAATCTCTATGTTGAAGGAGCTTGATGAGCCAGGACTAGAGTACCTAACCAAAGTCCTTAATTTGTCGTTAGTCACCCTAATAGTTCCTGATGTCAAGAAAATGGAAAGATGGCTAAGCTACTGAAGCCAGGCAAGAATGTCAGCAAAGGTCAATCAACTGTTCGAGGACGTCGAAAGAAAAACCCTCCAGCCAGGTTTGAAACGTTGGATCGTAATGTATATGTGTGGGCGTCAGTCGTATGTGGAATTCAGAAATAAGAATTTTGAAGGCCCATAGTGTTAAACCTCTACCTTTCTGAAATTCCACCCCCACCGAATGACATAAAAATCGTTACGTACGCGGATGATTGTTCGATCTTGGCGTCAGGATAAAAAATTTACGACATATGCCTGAGACTGAACTTGTTGATATAGCTGATTTCTTTCCGGACGAGGAATATGGAAATATCCGCAACTGAGCCAACGGAACCACTGTTTACCATATGGACATTGGAAATGGCGCTACTTCAGAATATGAAGGTCGATGGGTTCCGATTACGAATTACTCCAAGGTTTTAGGGGTTACATTCTGCAATATCTGTTTGGGTATTAAAGAAGTAGCTTTCAAAATTATCTCCTTATGGATATGTACCCACCACCTATGCATGTCAGGAAGGATTTTCATGTTCTGGAGAGAGAGGTCCAGAGATACAAACTTGAGTCTCTATATCAACAGGCCTACTAAGAATACAGCTGATCGTCCGATTTTACGTAATTGACACGCCAAAATCCCACGATTTGTCCGACTGAGAGGAAATCTTGCATAACGTATTGAATTGAGTCTAGAATTAAGTGTTTTATGTTTCATTGTAATCGAATCGGATGTAGATAAAGCTCCCATATACATTTTAGTCCTATTCCATGTCAATAGTCCTCCAAAGATACTAAGTCTATTCCGTCAACAGGACATTGTACATCTATGTATGGACCGAAAATGGCCCGTCCGACTTTTGAACATTTCTTACTGGATTTAAATATAGCTCTTATACGCAATATCGACCGATTTCGTGTAAATTGTGCAACAAACAATAACGAGCTTAAAATCCACCAATTGAAAGACCACGTTCCAAGATGTTGTTTTCTACTTGGTCTTTCCATCTAATTCGTTGCCTTCCCCTTCTACGGGAACCATCAGTAGGCTCGCTTTTATATGCCTTTTGAGCTGGGGCATTCTCATTCATCTGCACAACATGGCCTAGCCACCGTAGTCGCTGCAGATCAATACGACTGACTATGTCGACTATGTTTGGTATGGCGGGAGGTGGCCTTGCTTTTGAGTTGTTTGCTCAGACCATAGTATCATCACAATCCTTCCTCGAATTTCAAAACTGATGTAATTCGTTTTATTTATGGCGGTACCAAGGTATATAAAGTCTAAACTTAACTTTAACTACCTCGAAGTTGTAGTTCTCAAGTTCCACAGTTGGTCCGAGCCTACTGGACGTCTTGCGGGTTGATGCCATCAGCTTGGTCAGCTTGGTCTGCCAGACCCACGTTTGCAGACTCCTTTCAATTTGTTCAAAGGTGGCTGTTACCGCTCGCAATGTTCGATTCATTATATTGATGTCATCGGCGTAGGCGAGTAACATGTGTTGTTTGGTGTACAGAGTGCCATTTCTGTTAACCTTTGCGTCTCGTATGACCTTTTCCAGTAGGATGTTAAAAAGATCACACGACAAGCTGTCAACTTGTCTGAATCCTTTATAGTCGACAAATAGGTGGTATGTGTCGATGTGTTTTTCGTGGGTCTTTTCCAGTAGTGGAAATCTGGTCAATGGTGGATTTGCCAGGTCTGAAGCCGCATTGGTATGGACCAATGATTTCATTGACCATTTGCTTCAATCGTTCACACACCACACTGGATAGTACTTTATATGCGATGGGAAGGAGACTTATTCCTCTTTAGTTGGCACATATCGTCTTGTCTCCTTTTTTGTGCACGGGACATAGGATGCTGAGGTTCCAATCATTGGGCATGCATTCACCTAGCCAAATTGTACTAATCAGCTGGTGCATGCTCCTGACCAGCATCTGGCCACCAGTCTTGAATAGTTCGGCTGGTAACCCATCGGCTCCTGCTGCTTTGTTGTTTTTGAGCCGATTAATTGCTTTTAATCTGGGCTCATCTTGCCTAAGTGGTATACACTCTATACCATCATCTCTTATTGGTTCTGGGGTATCTTCTTCATCGCCACTATATGATACTAGAAGCTTTTCGAAATGCTCCTTCCAGATCCTCAACACGCTGTCTATATCTGTCACCAGGTTTCCCTCTTCATCTCTACAGGAGGATGTGCCTGCACCAAAGCCTTCGGTTTGGTGTTTTACTCGTTGGTAAAATTTCCGAACTTCACTCTGACTCCTGTACATCTCGATTTGCTCACGTTTTTCTTGTTCTTTCTTCTTTTTTCTGAAAACACGTTTCTCCTTTTCTCCCAATAATTTTCCATCACGTTACGTGTTGCTACTGTCTGCAGGGTTGCCGCTGCGTTTTTCACATCAGTAGCATTACGAAACTCCTGATCGTACCATGGGTTTCTTGGTGGTGGTTTTTGGTACCCAAGTGTTGCTTTTGCTGCAGTTTGTAGGGAGTGGGCAATTCTTTGTCATTGTGCTTCTATACTATTATCGGGACAAGAAGTGCTTTCTTCAAGCAGATGGGTAAGTTGAGCGGAGTAGGCCTCGGCTACCTGTTGTGTTTGCAGCTTTTCGACGTCGAGTTTTCGTGTTGTGTTAGATCGCAGCTTTGCTGTTACATTAAGACGGGTGCGTACCTTGGCTGCCACAAGGTAATGGTCCGAATCGATATTCGCTTCTCGGATCGATCGGACATCCAAAACACTGGATGAATGCCTTCCGTCTATCACAACATGATCAATTTGATTTATCGTTACTTGATCAGGAGAAATCCAGGTGGCCTTGTGTATATCGAGATGCTTGAATCTGGTGGTGCTAACTACCATGTTTTTTGCTGTCGCGAAGTCAATCAACCTCATGCCGTTGTCATATGTTTCTTCATGAAGGATGAATTTTCCGACAGTGGGGCCAAAGATATTTTCCCTTCTGATTTTTGCATAAAAATCTCCTAGCTGAATTTTAATGTCATGGCCAGGGCAACGGTCATATGCTGTTTCTAGGCGCTCTTAAAATATGTCTTTGGTCTGTTCATCGGTCGGAGCATAGGACATGTAGAAGAACTTCGCTTTTATACGGATTATAGCAATTCGCTCATCTACTGGAGTGAATCTGTAGACGAGGTCTTTTATTCTCCTGTTAACCATAAATCCGCAGCCAAATTCATGTGTCGTTTCATGGCAGCTATAATATAGGGCGTAATCGTCTGATTTGCTTACGGCTATCCCTTTCCATCGCATTTCCTTTTTGAGTACATCTGCCAAAGCGAACACTGCGCCTGTTCTGTACAACGTGCGCACATTCCAAGTGCAGATTCGCAGATCGTGGTCCTTTATACGTTTGCAGGGGTCGCCAACATTAGGGGGGTTAGGTTTTCTTTTTCTTAGCTTTTTCATAGTAGGTTGAATTTTCCGAAAGTGGACAACTAACCCGACGCCTCGAACCATTTTTTATAGTTCTTATAGGTTAAATCGCGGCACATATTAGCTCACTATTTCATCGGGTGATGAGAATAGCTCCCCAGGTGGCACCGCGGGGAGGTCAGTGTCCACAATTGAGATGAAAGAGGGACCAAGATAAGCCTGGACTTTGCCATGTTAAAGCCTATCAAAGTCGTTGCTTGCTATCTATCATCCCCTACGCCACCCTTTGCTATATTCCAAACTAAATTCTTTGTTGGGTTATATCTACAACTTGACGTTGTTATCCACATTGAACGAACACAAACACATACAAGATCTCTCTTGTTACTTGTACAAAAATTTGAAGTTGTTTATTACCGTCTTTGGAGAATATGTGGGAGCAAAATGTACAAATCATGGGGTGTTACTAAATACAATTGATTTGTTAAAAAGGGACAAGACAACACCTATTGTAAAAATGTAGCCAAAAAGACAATATTTTGTTTCTTTTTTTTTAGATTTTTGTTTGGCATTTGGCTTTGGAAACAGAAATATGACCAAAGTATTTTGTGGTTAACAAACAGCAATGACGACAACAACAAAGGTAACAACAGCAACAACAACGTTACAATGATGACATAAAGGGCCTTTTCAATTTTCCAAGACAATGACATGTGAATCGAAAACACTTGCAGTGCGTAAAATCTTCATAAATAATGGCTTATTAAAGTGAGTAACCAACTAGCCAGGAAGGCAGGCAGGCAGTCTGTCTTCCAGCCACACAGCCAAACAAAAATGTGAACAAGTGAAGGAACATTTGTAAGTTTCATTTGTTGCTCGACAGACATTATTGTTGGGATTTCTTCGCCTCTTTTTTTTGCCTTCTGCCATGGGAGTTCAATTCAATATGCTGCCATTAAGAAGCTGTGGCGCAAAAAAAAAACGCAAAAATCAAAAATAATTGCCTCTCTTTGAAAGATGACAATGGTGTTGACCGTTTAAATGTGTTTAGGTCCGAAAACCACAACAGAAAAGCGTTGAAATGAGGCAGCAAAACGTGAAGCAAACAGCAAAAAAAAAGATGCGTTTCTGTTGATTAGGCCTTTACTGATATTTCGGGGGAGGGAGGGCGGTCGACCAGTGCTCAAGTTTGAGAATAGTACTGATGATGACCGTAGTATGGCCTCATACAACTTGTTAACAAACGAACTTACCAACAATTCAGTTGTTGTTGTTGCTGTTCAATAAGCTTTGGCCATTGTCCATTAAAATCCATTGGTACACATGTATTCTCCCGCCTTGGCCGGACATTCAACACTCAGTCACAACACATTCAACAGCACAGCAAACATAGGTCAGTATTTTTGGTTGATGGATACAAGATTTATATGACAACATTGGCCATATTTTCAAATTTAATGAGACGATTCGATGGGACACTCGTTGCGAACATATGTTTATGTCTTGTTGCTGGGATAATCTCAGTCCTGGCAACGCATAAACATACAAAGTGCTACTGTGTTGAATGTAACCTGTGTGGAGAAGAAAACAAGAAAATCCGCAATAGATAATTTTTTGAAAACAAAATTATGAGAATGTATCAATAGAATTATTGCCACCATATTTTATGGCAATTTTTGATGGGGGGATATTGAATCCAATTTGGAATATTTTTTTGAGAATTCGTAATTATATAGCTGTGTATGGCTTATTACTTCTGAATATAAGGAAGAGCTTGAGCTGTTTCTTTGACTAAAGATAAATGAAATTGTAATGGATGATGTGTACAGTATACTCTACATCTTATCGAAATGACCTCTTAATGCCGAGACGATTTAGATATATTTTAGAAAATTTAAGAACCAAGAGCTTCCGACATCAGTGAAGGACTACATTTCTACATTTCTATACCGCAAAGTCGGACGGGCCAAAAATATAATACACTTTACCAGCACGCAGCAAGAAAGCGAACTATCCAAGATTTGTAGTTTGTGCACAATTTCATGAAATCGGACGAAAATATAAACAGGAGTTTTATCTAAATCTGAACCTAATTGAACGAAACTTAATACACATCATTGAGACTCAATTAGTTACGCTGACCACAACTTCATCGAAATCGAACACACATTGGGTATTTGATGCACCATTAACATACAACAGCTTAACACACCAATGAAGTTTAACACACTTCATTATATTTTCAATTCATTGTGCAATGCTAAATATACATGGGAGCTATATATAATTCTGAACTGATTTCAACAAAACTTCACATATACCAATCTGTACTTATTTGGTGCACCATTTTCATAAAATCTGACGAAAATATATATGGGATCCGACTCGATTTCAATAAAACTTAATACACTTTATTCTATACTCAAGATAATATGCTAAATTTCCCTTGACAAACCTTGGAAACTGGGTATATGGGTATATATGTTCTATCGTAACAGCCGTCGACTTTTCGAAGCAACATAAACATGAAATTAAATTAACTTAAATATATGATGTTTCTCTATATGCGAACCGATTAATATCAATCCATACATATGCCATTCTGCAACCTGTGTTTAATTATACCCTTCACCACACTGTGGTACAGGGTATTATGTCTTTGTGCATATGTTTGTAACAGACAAAAGGAAACGGGATAGACACATGGTTCCTTTTGAGAATATGCATAGAATCACTTTCTAAGTCGATTTATGCATGTCCGTCCGTCCGTCCGTCTGTCCGTCTGTCTGTCTGTACATGTTAAATTGTAAACAAAGTACAGGTCACATTTATGATCCAAATTGGATGAAATTTGGCATAGGTCACTTATTCGGCCCAAGGACGAACCCTATTGAAATTGGGAAAAATCGGTTCAGATTTAGATATAGCTCCCATATATAGTCTCGTCCGATTTCATGTAAATTGTGCCCCAAAGTCCCTATATATCTTTTGATTTGCACGAAATTTGGTATAACGTGCTGAATTAAGCCTAGAGTGATGTGTGCCAAGTTTGGAGAAAATCGGTCCAGATTTAGATATAGCTCCCATATATAGTTTCGTCCGATTTCATGTAAATGGTGCCCCAAAGTCCCTATATATATTTCGATTTGCACGAAATTTGGTACAGCCTAATCATTTAGGTCTACAATGATGTCTGCCAAGTTTCGTGAAAATCGGTCCAGATTTAGATATAGCTCCCATATATAGTTTCGTCCGATTTCATGTAAATGGTGCCCCAAAGTCCCTATATATCTTTCGATTTGCACGAAATTTGGTACAGCCTAATCATTTAGGTCTAGAATGATGTCTGCCAAGTTTCGTGAAAATCAAAGATTTAGATATAGCTCCCATATATAGTTTCGTCCGATTTCATGTAAATGGTACCCAAAGTCCCTATATATCTTTTGATAAGCACGAAATTTGGCATAACGTACTGAATTAAGCCTAGAGTGATGTCTGCCAAGTTTGAAGAAAATCGGTCCAGATTTAGATATAGCTCCCATATATAGCAAAGTCGCTAAATATCTTTCGATTTGCACAAATTTTGGCATAACGTACTGAATTGAGCCTAGAATGATATCTGCCAAGTTTCGTGAAAATAGATCAAGATTTAGATATAGCTCCCATATATAGTTTCGTCCGATTTCATGTAAATGGTGCACCAAAGTCCCTATATATCCTTCGATTTGCACGAAATTTGGCATAACGTACTTAATTGAGCCTAGAATGATGTCTGCTAAGTTTCGTGAAAATCGGTCCAGATTTAGATATAGCTCCCTATTATTATAGATTGATTTTAAGTAATTGACGTACTAAGGAATCAATAGGAACAAAACGTTCTGAAATTAGTATAACCTAACCTGTGACAAGTTTGTTTGACATCGCTCAATATTTGGATAGAGCTTCCATATATATTTTCGCCCGATTTCAAATAAATTGGGCATCAAACTCCTCATGTTAGTCAGATTGACATCAAATTTTGCACAACTTACAAAATTGAGCATAGAATTAGTTGCGTTTTCTAGAAGTGCAGACATAGCCCAACGGATGACCTATTTATATTTGTTTGAAGTCGATTGACATACTTTATGGATAGATCTAGTTAGATTCACATTTAGATAAATATCACATTTTTTTCATGCAATTTTATGTTATAGTCCTGTTTAATATACCCATAGTGGTGAAGGGTATCATATAGCCGGCCCCGTCCGACTTTACTACTGTCCTTACTGGTTTTTATTTAATTCGAGCAGATCTATATATATATAACACACATCTTTGTGCATATGTTTGTAACAGGCAAAAGGAAACGAAATAGACACATGGTTCCTTTTGAGAATATGCATAGAATCACTTTTTCGATTTAATTTCCGTCTGTCCGTCTGTAGATGTTAAATTGTAAACAAAGTACAGGTCGCAATTCTGGTCGGGACGTAATTTAATACAGCTCATTTATTTGGCCCAAGGACGAACCCTATTGAAATTGAAGAATATCGGTTCAGAGTTAGTAGCTCCCATATATATTTTCGTCCGATTTAAGGTAAATGGGACACCAAAGTCCCTATATATCTTTCGATTTGTTGCTTTAGTGTACTGAATTGAGTCTAGAATGATGTGTTTTAAATTTCGTGAAAATCTGTTCAGATTTAGATATAGCTCCCATACATATTTTCGTCCGATTTTAAGTAAATAGTGCACCAAAGTCCCTATATATCCTTCGATTTGCACAAAATTTTGAATAGCGTACTGAAGTGAGTCCGGAACGACGTGTGTTAAATTTCGTGAAAATCTGTTTTGAGCACTTTGACTCCATTAATATATTTTCGTCCGGTTTTATGTAAATTGTGCACTAAAGACTAAAATTTTGGCCGTCTGCCACACAATGTACTGAAGTTACTATAACCTTTCGTGTATCATGTTTTCTTGAAATCGGTTCAGATTTACATACTGCTCCTGTATATACTTTCGTCCGATTTTAAGTAAATGATGCACATAAGACCCAAAGCTAGGCCGATTGACACAACGTACTGAAATTAATATAAATTAATCTCTGGCAAGTCTATTTACAAAATAAGGATAAGTTGGCATGTGTTGGGATTGATATTAGTCGGTTTACTTATAGATAAAGATCATGCCAATGTTCCTTCCTTCAATTTCATGTCAATGTTCCTTCGAATATACCCAAAGTGGTGAAGGGTATCATATAGTCGGCCCAGTCCGACTATACTACTTTCCTTACTGGTTAACAGTGCTGCGTACCGAATAGCGTTTATCAATTTTGCTATAAATCGTTTTCCATAAATTTGTCCCATAGTACGCTGACGACTCTAAATCTGCCCGGAAGAAAATTAAATTTATCATAGGTTGCATAAATACATGAGTTTGTTCCTTCGATGGAACATTGACATGCAATTGTAAGGATACATATCGACGCCTCCGAACCATAGTATGCTAAGTCGACTTAGCATGTTTTAAAGTTCTTTACGTTTTTAGATACTACGGTCCTTAATTTAAATTCACTGAAATTTTGGTAATCATCGGCCAAACCAAAATTATAAGCAAAAATGTACTTAGCATGGCACGTACGATTAAAGAAACTTCCATATTTTGAAAGCTTCTACTGAAAAACTCATTTTTCAGACTTAGCATACTATGGTTCGGAGGCGTCGATATGTAGAATATACCCAAAATGGTGAAGGGTATCATATAGTCGGCCGAGTCCGACTTTACTACATTCCTTACTGCTTTTAGACTTAATTCAGTACGCATCAGATCTTCATAACCCGAACTTTATGATGTAGAAAAGTTTAAAGTCTTCTTATTGTATTAGACCGTAAGATCTTCTTCGCATGGAATAACATAAGAATATATTTAATTAAATATCATTACATCCTCTTCCGATAGACGAGCTTTGGCTCTTTTAACTAGAAAGGTACTGCTTAGAAACATTTGTTTAAAAATCCAAACAATCATACTTTTAGTTCAGATAATTGCTTATATAATTTTTTATTAATCATTTCAGCTTTGATAATCTTTGAAATACCCTGTGATATTGCTGTTTTTTTAATCCGATCTTATAGTCCATGGAAATATATTATTGAAAATTCCGGGTATTACTAAAATATAAGAGCTTTAAGATTTTGCACGTGTGTATTATTGAGTCTCTTATATATCGAAAATCTAGAGACGGGTCCGAGTTATCTTAACACCTTGAAGATAAAACACCTTTGCCCTCTGTCTATATTTAGCAAACACAATGCCAGCACTTGTTTCTATCAATTTCCATTATTGGAAATTGCGTAAAATTCCCTAAAAAAATTCGCCAAAAAGAAAATAGGAATTCTTTCAGATCCGTTTTCGGGAATTACAAATTTAACTTTATTGCATGCCAGTGTTACAGAACAACACTTGTTTCTTCCTTTTGTCGCACCATCATCACCACCACCACCATAGTTGTAAAGTGCACTTAAATTTTGCATACCACAACAACTGCAACGACACCAACAACAACAACCAAATTTAACTAAAAGACGAAATGGAAATGAATGTTCGTTCACTCTATGCTGGTGGTGATGATGATTGCTGCTGCAACTTGTTAGCTTGAAACTACTCGCTTGTAACACACACACACGCACATCATAGCATAGCATCACAAAATAGTACCAATTTGAACATTGTCTTTGCATTTTTAAGTGTCAAGCGAGCAAATTGCATTCCATGTAACTTCCAATGATAGTTCGTTATACATGCGTATTAAGTACGCGAAGAGCAACATTTACGGCTAAAGTTAGTCAGGCAGGCAGTCAGACATACACTATCAGTGGTAAAAGGTGATGCCTCCATACCATACCTCCACAGTGCGCGGTAATTGCAATTGTGTAAAGAGTTGAGTGTGTCTGTGAGCGATTTTTGTTGTTGCTGTTGCTTGGTTTTTGGAATATTGAAAGTCGATTTACATGTACTTGTAGGCGTACTTAAGATAACTTGAATTCTTGAAATAATTCTTCGAAAATAACTATCGGCAGCAATGATTCCTAGACAATATGGCTGGGTGGTATGCAAATTTTTGGTTAAAAAATATTGTATCTCAATCCCTGCGTATTGCTTAAATAGCACTTTAGTAATTCAAAACAATTAAAGGGATTCTTAAAAAATTCAACCATTTATGGCTAATAATTCATGTGACCCTATTCTTAAGATTGTAAATATTATGGGCTTGCAGAACTTTTATTCAAAAAATCACTATTATTCAATTGGTAATTCTTAAGGGAAATATTCTAAACAAAGTCCAGGCTATAACGTTGATAATCCTTCGGAAAATACTAATTATAACCAGTAAGGAAAGTAGTAAAGTCGGACTGGGCCGACTATATGATACCCTTCACCACTTTGGGTATATTTTACATATGTATCCTTACAGACGACGCGTTTTGTTATAAATCTATATCTGAACCGATTTCAGGGAAACTTGCCAGAGACTAATATATATATATATATATATCTAAATCTGAACCGATTTTCTCAAAACTTGGCACACATCATTCTGGACCTAATTCAGTACTCTGTGCTAAATTTCATGCAAATCGAATGATATAGAGGGACTTTGGTGCCCCATTTACCTTAAATCGGACGAAAATATATATGGGAGCTATATCTAAATCTGAACCGATTTTTCCCAATTTCAATAGGGTTCGTCCTTGGGCCAAATGAGTTATTTAAGAAAATCACTCCTAAAATGCTCGTGGGATTTTAACACATATTAAAAATCGAATGCGTAAGGACTGATAATCCTTGAAGAAACATTCTTTTAAACCCACGCCTATGAGTCTTATAATATCCGGGAATAATTTATTAAAAATACAATTCCTTTGAAAATATTTGTTATATTCCTTGAAAAAATATTCTTAACAAATTCAAGTCCATACTCCTTACAAAATCCATTCAAAATCCAAACCAATAACGCTAATATTTCTTGATAAAATATTCCTTAAAAATAGTCAGTCGGTCTCTTAGTTCTTACGAAATATATAAATTCCGCGGCTATGATAGTTGTGGGGGTTAATTTCTAAACGCGCATAGTTTTGGAATAAAATCATAAGAATCAATCCTTAAAGGCTTTTTTTTTTTTTTTTTGGAGCATATTCCCAAAAATCGGTAGCAAGAAAATCATCGCGCCATAACTCTAAAAGTTGACCTATGGCCTAATATTTGTATACCCTTCACCACACTATGGTAGAGTCTTTGTGCATATGTTTGTAACAGGCAAACAAATGCACTATTCCTGTTTGTAACAGGCATAGTTCCTTTTGAGAATATGCATAGAATCACTTTCTGAGTCGATTTATGATGTCCGTCCGTCCGTCTGTTGGTGTTAAATTTTAAACAAAGTACAGGTCGCATTTATAATCCGAATTGGATGAAATTTGGCACAGCTTATTTATTTATCTGATTTTATGTAAATGGTTCACCAAAGTCCCTACATATCTTTCGACATGCATGAAATTTGGCAATACGTACTGAATTGAGCCTAGAATGATATCTACCAAGTTTCGTAAAAATCGGTTCAGATTTAGTTATAGCTCCAATATATTTAAATAAATAACTTGGGTGGAAGCTGTGATGGTGGAAATGTAAAAAAATGGGTGAAAATGTGTTGAAGCCAACGAGTTTTTTTGTGTTCTTTCCTGATTTGTGGCTAAACTACACAACGCACGCACATGTGATCAGTGAATAAGTTGCAGAATACCCCATGGACAATATGGTTTAAATGTATGATTTTTCGATATAATCACTGCATCCACCCAAAACGGATCCAGACATTTTTAAGCCGGATTTTCGGTGTTTTTTGAATTTTTCTTATAATCAGGACGCGCATCCAGATAATGGAATAAACTGATTATAGGATTGTACAACTCGTGATTTTGCTTCGTTTATTGTATATGTCGCGAATGTGCTCACCATAGCTTCTTTCCAATTGGATTCCAAGGACGAAAATATGGTGCATACATTTTTATAAAAAACATATGTTTTGAGTCTAAGTTTAAGAAAGTCCATTCAAATGCCAATCTAATGAGCCCAGGCATGTTCACCTCCGTCCAATAAAACGACGGATATAGGTACCTTGAATGTAGGAAAACTTGCAAAAACGTATTTTCACAAATTCGGGAATATAATCGCGTTTTTCATCGAATTGTTTTAACATACTTTCATGTTTGTATTATCAAATCGCGAATCTGTGCGAAAATAGGTAAAAAATACATCGATACGCGAATAATATGCGTATTTTATCCAAAATTGAATAATGTGATCCTTCCTGTCATTTCCTTAACAGGGCCATGCAAATGCGTTCAAACAGATATGCTTCAAAGTCGTCCATACCTACACACTACACACCTTTTATTGAAGGAATAGCTAACATGAGAATGGGGACTTCAACATAAATAGTATAGTCGATAGGAGCCGACCATACACAACTACAACCGAACCCTAATTTTCTGCAGATATATTGTCCGTGCCTGGGCGAACTTCACTGTATTTTTACCCTCTTAATCGATTAGAGGTCGAGAGTTGCTCTCTCTTTTTTGTCCTGTCATGATTTACGAATAATCTTGGTCGATGATGATATAGCCATCACTGGTGAAAAAATGTTATGATAGTACCCCATACCGTTATATGGGGCTATAATAAAACGAAGATCAATATTGATATTTTTTGGTAGTGAGATTACAAAATGCCAAAGAGAATACAAAATACCAAATTACAGTCAATTCGGTTGAATAACGTGTCCACAAGTCTAAAAATACCGACTTGGGTCGACTTGGGTGGTAACGTTACTAGAAACCATAATCCCTAAAATACCGAATATTGCGGGTATCGTTATGTGGGAGCCACACAAAAACGTAGACCGATACATGCCATTTGCAATATTCCGAGCAAAATTTCAGAGCTCTATCTTTATACCCTACACAACTATGTTGTCAGGGTATTATAGCTTTGTGCAGCCCCAAAAGTTTGTAACGCCGCGAAATATTGGTCCTAGACCCACCTTTAAGTATACCGATCGTCATATCTCGACTAGCTGAGTTGATCTAGACATGTGTGTCCGTCCGTCTGTCCATCATAATTTGTAAACACGATACAGGCCACAGTTATGGACCAATCTTCACGAAATTTTGCATGTAGGATGGGTTCTGGCCAATGAAGACCCCTATTGTTTTTCGAAAAGATCGGTTAATATTTAGGGGATGAAATGGACCAAAAACCAAAGTTTTGTCTGATTTTCTGGTCGCTCCAGACGCCACAATTATGGCCCAAACACCACGGATCGGGTCAAAGAATAAGCATGCCTGTTTTGATAAAGATCGGTCAATATTTAGCGGGTCAAATGGACCCTAACTTTTGTGTGAAAAATTACAAAATTTGTATACTAAAGCGTATATATTTACGACTGAAGGACATAGATCCGAGAAGTTGATAGTATATCCAAGAGGAGTGGTGGACCTTTAAATTGATACCAATTATGTTGTCGTAGGTACTCGGATGCGGGAGTTACACTTAAATATTTACAGGTACTTACGTATTCATATATTATTTAGTAACCTATTACCACACTGGAGGGCGGAAATATAGCGCTGATCGCTTTGAAATGTTCCATGAGGTTCCAGTTATGGTCAAGGACAACGCCTAAAATGTTAGGTGATGATCAGATAATAACTTTTCGGATGAAGTGGACCGAAAATTTAATTATTTGTACTTTTCGAGTCGAAAGCCGAACATCACAACACAACCCACGGCGAAGGGAATCTGGACAAGTAATTAGAGGGGCTGTACTGATTATTAGTAACATTTGCTGACCTCTAGCCAGTCAAAAGTGTGCAAAGATCGCGAAATATTGCCAAATCTCAGAATATAGAACCACAAAAAGTTAGATTTTCATGGAAGTTGTGTAGGGTATCGTATGGTCGGCCCCGTCCGACTATACTGCTCCGCTCACTGGTTAATATTGTGATCTCTATAGTGATAACAGACAGACGGACCGACAGATTATAGCTTGAAACAGTATTGTTAACAATTCAACAATTCGATATGTTTGTCGAATTTTTCGTACCCGTACATACTCAGGTTGGAAACTGGTCTAGGAACATGAACGTATACCAAAATAAACTGTATGAAAACGATGTAAAAATCGTTCTTTTTCGGGGTTTTGCAATAATATGGATCTAGATCGGGGGGAAATGCTTGGCCAACTTAAAATTTCGATGTAACCTTTTGGGGTCTACCTTCAAACATTAAAATATAAAACAAAACTGTCATAAAATTTGGTCGGAACACGTGGCAAAGTATCGGAATGATCGGAAAAAATATACATTGGAATTGTATATTTAATCCGACTGAATAAACGTAATTTTGCAAAATTGTTACGCAATTGGAGATATTGAGATGTTTGAGAAATATCAAGAAGGTATAAAATCAAAAATCCATGCTTTTAGCTCTTATATAGCTTGATATACTATTCCTAAAAATCCGTGCTTATAGCTCTGATAGTAAAAATATTATTATAAAACCAGTGAGCGGAGCAGTATAGTCGGAAGGGGTCGACCATATGATACCCTCACAACTACCACGGAACTCTAACTTTCTGCAGATTTATATCTATTTGCACCCTCTTAACCGATTAGAGGTCAATAGCTCCCATTTCTTGCCATGACATCCTTTTCAAATTATGTTTTATATCATAATACCATTTTTTTTTTTCATTTTACACAGAAAATTCTTGGTTGACTTGACCCGCTAAATAGTGACAGTTCATTACAAAAGCCCATCAAATTATTTGGCCAGATTCATTCTCCAGTGTAACATTCTGCTTATAATTGTGGCATATAGATCGACATGATCATCAACGCAAATTATAGACGTTGTCCTTTACCATAACCGGAACCTCATGGAAACTTTAAAAGCGATTAGTGCTATATTTCCGCTTCTAGTGAGGTAATGGGTTACTAAATAATATCTCAGTACGTAAGCACCTGTAAATATTTAAATGTAACACTCACATCCGAGTACATACAACAATATAATTGGTGTCAATTTAAAGGTCAACCACTCCTCTTGGACATACTATCAACTTCTCGGGTCTATGTTCTTCAGGGGTATATATATGCCATAGAAATAATATTTTGTCATTTTTCACACAAATGTCAGGGTCCATTTGACCCGCTAAATATTGGCCGATCTTTATCAAAACATGCATGCTTATTCTCTGGCCCGATCCTCTTCTCCATTCAAAAATATGGCGGTGTTTAGCCATAATTGCGGCCTTTGGAGCGACCAGGAAAACCGACAAAAATAAAGTTTTTGGTCCATTTCATCCCCTAAATATTAACCGAACCAAAAACAATAGAGGTCTTCATTGGCCAGAAACCATCCAACATGCAAAATTTCGTGAAGATTCCATAACTGTGGCCTCTATTGTGTTTACAAATTATAATGGGCAGACGGATAGACGGACACACATGTCTAGATCGACTCAGCTAGTCGAGATATGACGATCGGTATACTTAAATGTGGGTCTAGGACCAATATTTCGCGGCGTTTCAAACTTTTGGGGCTGCACAAAGCTATAATACCCTGACAACATAATTGTGTAGGGTATAAATAGCAACGCTTGAAATTCTGAAAATTATTGGAAAACAAACTCTTAAAAATCGTTGCCTATATATTTTTTTAACTACTGTCCTAGTTTCTTCGCGCCCATCATACCAACTGGGTTACACCACATCGCCATTTGCCTTGCAACAATAGGCGTTGGTTACAACGAGTTAACAAACTAAACAATGTGTGGACTTCAGCCAACATCAAAACCGTGTAACAACATCAACCACACGAATTGGAAGAAAAACAACAACAACAATCAGAAAAAATATATATTGTTAAAATTGTCACCATGATTACACATTCTATACACCAGTAATGGTCATGATGATGCTGTAGTTGTTGTTCTTGGTGGTGGTCAGTCTTATGGTTGTCTTCAAAGGAATTTCCTTAAGGAAAAATGTGGAATAAATTGAATGCCAATGTAGGGATGCCAAAAACACTTGTTATCACAAAAAAGCCTATTCAAACCAATGAAAACTGAAATAAGTAACTCCACGAATCTGCCCTGGTTAACATAAAGTGCATATTTTTCAAGTATTTCAGAGATGTCCTTTGTCCTTTTCAATTATTAACAGTTTTTTTTCTTACATTTAAAATCATAAAACATTTTTAATGTTCAACTAACATCCGACACTGTTCTACATCGTTTGGAACCGAATCAAACAAACATTTTTTACAAGTTGACCCTTTTAACTGGCAGCCATTAGAAATTTATTCTTCTAGCAAAGCAAACAAATCCACACCCCCTCCCCCACAGACAATTCATACAAACTAAAATGAAGAATGATATAGCTAGGGAACAACAACAACAAATGTATAAATGAAAGCAACAAGAACAACACTTAGCGTAATGACCTCTAACAAATAAAACATTGTATTAGTTCGGAAAGTGTATTATGGCGAACACCAAACCCATTGAACAATGTCCTCCAGATGACAATACAGCCACCTTCGCAAACACCGGCATTAATTTTTGTCAGAAAAAAAAACATAAAGAAAGAACGACTGAACAATCGCTAAGTTTATACCTAGTTTATTCTAAGAAATCAACGACCGTTGTACCAATGGACTGACCTGTCGCCACAACAATTGTTGTTATTTCTTTTGTCACTGTGGTTTCAGAGACAGAAAAACCAAATAGTCGGATTTTAAGTTTTTAGAGAGATTTTTAATTTTATAACGTCGGATCTGGCAATAGTTCGTAATATTTTGAAATTGTTCGTAATGTGATTTGAAATCTCCTATTAATAAGAGGGAATAGAGCCTTCAAAATACGTTAAAACGTGGAAAAACGGATTATGTCCAGTCCGGCATTTTATATCCTTCACCATGTGGTGTACATTTGAAAGCCTATTCTAATGTCGGAAAACTAGGCTAGAAACATCAAAAATTTTGCGAGATCTATTGGCCTACACTGAAAATTGTCTGGGAAAAGCATTTTCTTAACCAAGAAATTCTGAACCGATTACGACGAAAATACGCATACATCATTCTTTACTGATGTCAGTACGCTGTGCAAAATGTTGTCTCAATCGGTCAAACATTGGAAGTTACATAAAATCGGACGAGGCTATATATGGGAGCTATATCTAAATCTGAACAGATTTCAACATTTATGGATATCCGTCTGTCCGTCCATGTATTTTTGTGAACAAAGTACAGGTCGCATTTATGATCCGATTTGGATGAAATTTGGAACAGTTCATTTATTTGGCCCAAGGACGAAGCCAATTGAAATTGGAGAAAATCCCAATAATTGTCCGATTGGCACATCATTTTATACAGAGTACTGAATTAGGTCCAGACTAATGTCTGTTTCGATTTGCACGAAATATGGCACAGCGTAATGAATTAGGTATAGAATGATGTGTGTTAAATTTCATAAAAATCGGTTCAGATTTAGATATAGCTCCCATATATATATTTTCGTCCGATTTAAGGTAAATGGTGTACCAAAGTCCCTATATATCTTTCGCTTTGCACGAAATTTGGCACAGCGTAATGAATTAGGTCTAGAATGATGAGTGTTAAGTTTCCTGAAAATCGGTCGAGATTTAGATATAGCTCCCATATATATTTTCGTCCGATTTTATGTAAATGGTATACCAAAGTCCCTATATATCTTTTGATTTGCACAAAAGTTGGCATAGCTTAATTAATTAGCTCTAGAATGATGTGTGTTAAGTTTCCATAAAATCGGTCCAGATTTAGATATAGCCCCATATATATTTTCGTCAGATTTTATGTAAATGGTGTACTAAAGTCCTATATATCTTTCGATTTGCACGAAATTTGGCATAGCGTAATGAATTATCTCTAGAATGATGTGTGTTAAGTTTCCTTAAAATCGGTCCGGATTTAGATATAGCTCCAGGGACGTATGCAGGGGGGCGGCCCTGGGGGTCCGGGCCCCGTCCGACTTTACTACTTTCTTACTGGTTAGCAGTGAGATTTGACAGCCAATGAGGATACAGCATACCAAATTACAGTCAATTTAGTTTAATAACGTGCTCAAAATTCTAAAAATACCGACATGGGTTAATATTAAGTTTTAGTGCGGAGATGTGGTGATGCCGTAATTGAAAAATATGTCAAAAATCCCCATATTAGGGGGTGCAATAGTAGAAAATGTTAGTATGGAAAAGTGCTATACAATAGGAACCCAAAACAGAAAATTACAGCCAAGTTGATTGAAAAACGTGTACAAAATCACCAAAATAGCTAATATTGGGGTACCATTTTATAGGGGCTATCCTGAATGTTGTGTATTAATAATTTTTGCTACGTATATGCATTATTTAATTAGAACTCAAAGACCATATTACAGTCAGTTAGATGGAAAAACGTGCCCAAAATACCAAATATGGGGGCTACACCAAAATGTGGACCGATATATCCCATTTTAAATACCAAACAAAATAGGAGTACTGGCAAAATCAGTGCAAAATTACAGGGCTCTATCTTAAATATTGCGATCTCTATCGTGATTTCAACAGACGGATTCCGACAAAGAATTTTATTCTGATCAATAATATATACTTACTTTGTGGAGTCTCCGGTGACTATTTGGAAGTGTTTCAAACGTAATGACAAATTTGATTTTATGTTGGAGGGTATAAAATAGTATGGAAGTTAAATAAACATCAATAACCCAAAATTAAGTATTACGGCTTATTCGGTATGTGGGCGTACTCCCAAACATGATTCGATATTAATCCAAAGCTTTGAGTAATAGCAATGTATGCGCAAATATTCAGAGCTCTATCTTAATTATTGCGGTTTAAACAAGTCGGACAGACAGAAGGTCATCGACATAGAATTTTATTCCAATCAATACAATATATACTGTATACTGTATTCAATATTACAAATTGAATATACATTCAACATACACGATCTTAAGAAACTTTTTATACCTTCCACACTATTTTCAATACCAAATATCCTAGGAATAGTAGGTAGCGTTTTATAAGGACTATACAAGGTCAAGAAGATAAATACTTTGCGGGGTCTCCGGCAAATAACAAACCTTAACATTCAACAGTTTAGTTGAGGGTATCCGAAATACCGATATATGGGAGCTACATCAATACTTTAGAAAAATAAAGTAATTTATACTCAGGGAAATTGAAATGAAATACTTCGCTGAAAACAAACACAGGCCGAAAATGTATCTTTAGGAATAGATCATTACATCTGTTCCCTTGCAATAATCATTGAGCTGTCCAATCCAAAATTTGCTCTTCCATAACATAACATTGGTAATAGCTATCGTAACCCACTGTACATATTTCTTTGCTCCCTCGCTCCCTAATTCTCAGATGTTGTATCTTTTTGTTGGCGGTATTAAGAATTAAACGCTTTTTACTTTATGCCGCAATAGTATCAATTTCTATTCAGCCGTCTCTTGGCTATTGTAGCCGACCGACTATATGTGCCGCGCTATCACTGCTACGCTGAGTGAATTTGTATGTTCACAGTTTAGCAGCAAAAAACCTAAAAAGAAAACTAGCAAAACTGAAGATTACTCGCCGCTTTCCTACTTTGCCGGTGTGTCGGTTCAGCTGCTAACCCTAAACATGAAATTTAACCTTATGCTTAGTATGGCATCATTGTTGTCGTCATCGCTGTGATCAGCAGTAACCGCCTTATGATGCTATTGTTGCTGTTGCTTTTATTTCGTAGGATTTCATCATCGGCAGCAGCAGCGGCAAGGGTAGCCTTAGCACCTTTGGACCGCCGCAAAGTTAAGAAGAATTGTTATTTTCATAGTTCCAGTTGTTGTGTTGCTTATTTGCAAAGTTCTTAAAATTTTATAAAAAAAAAACGAACTGAAGTAAAATACAAAAACACTTTACCAAAATGTGGTAACAGGTAATCAATAAATGAATAACACTGAAAGAAAAGTGGGTGCTGCAATATTGGAAAAAAAGGGACCCCGAGACATTAGTTGTGTACCGCATGTCATAACAGCATCCAGCACGAGGACTATCAAAGCTTAAGGCGTGGAGTTTTTAAACAGTTTCTTCCAAGGACTATCAGACCTAAAGGAGTTAATTTTTTAAACAGTTTCTTCCAAGGACTATCAGAGCTATAGATGCGGATTTTTAAAAACAGATTTGTCCAAGGACTATTAGATTATTTTTACAGTTTTTTCCAAGGACTATCAGAGCTATAGGCGTGGACTATTTTAACAGATTTTTGCAAGGACTATCAGAGCTATGGGCGTTGATTCTTTTTACAGATTTTCCCAGGTACTATCAGAGCTATAGGCGTGAATTATTTTAAAGGATTTTCCAAGGACTATAGGCGTGGGTTATTTTACCAGATTTTCCCAGGTACTATCAGAACTATAGACGTGGATTATTTTAATGGATTTTCCAAGGACTATCAGAGCTATAGATGTGGATTATTTCAATAGATTTTTCCAAGTATTATCAGAGCTACAGGCGTGGTTTATTTTAACAGATTTTTCCAAGGACTATCAGAGCTATAGACAAGTATTTATACCCTTCACCACACTGTGGTACAGGGTATTATGTCTTTGTGCATATGTTTGTAACAGGCAGAAGGAAACGAGATGGTTCCTTTTGAGAATATGCATAGAATCACTTTCTGAGTCGATTTATGCATGTCCCGTCCGTCCGTCTGTAGATGTTAAATTGTAAACAAAGTACAGGTCGCATTTATAATCCGATTTGGATGAAATTTGGCACAAGTCACTTATTTGGCCCAAGGACGAACCCTATTGAAATTGGGAAAAATCGGTTAAGATTTAGATATAGCTCCCATATATAGTTTCGTCCGATTTAAGGTAAATGGGACACCAAAGCCCCTCTATATCTTTCGATTTGCATGAAATTTGGCACAGAGTACTGAATGAGGTCCAGAATGATTTGTGCCAAGTTTCGAGAAAATCGGTTCAGATTTAGATATAGCTCCCATATATAGTTTCGTACGATTTAAGGTATATAGAGCACCAAATTCCCTATATATCATTCGATTTGCATGGAATTTGGCATAGAGTACTGAATTCGGCGCAGAGTGATTTGTGCCAAGTTTCGAAAAAATCGGTTCAGAGTTAGATATAGCTCACATATATCATTTTGTCCGATTTTATGTAAATGGTGCACCAAAATTCCTATATACCTTTCGATTTGCATAAAATTTGGCACATCGTGTTGAATTAAGTCTAGAGTGATGTGTGGTAAGTTTCGCGAAAATCGGTTCAGATTTAGATATAGCTCCCGTATATATTTTCGTCCGATTTAAAGTAAATGGGTCTCCAAATTCCCTATATATCTTTCGATTTGCACGAAATTAGACATATGGCACTGAATTGGGTCCAGAATGATGTGTGCTAAGTTTTGTGAAAAAACGGTTCAGATTTATATATAGCTCCAATATATATTAAAAAGTATGAAATCAATGTTCCTTCGAAAATACGACATCTGTAAAGATACATATGTAGAATATCCCCAAAGTGGTGAAGGGTATCATATAGCCGGCCCAGTCCGACTTTACTGCTTTCCTTACTGGTTTTTAAGCGGGGTTTTCCAAGGGCTATCAAAGCTATAGGCGCGGATGTTTTCCATAGAGTTTCCAAAAGTCCAAGGACTATAAGAGCCGGAGACGTGGATTTTTCCAAAGACAATTAGAGCTATAGGCTCGGATGTTTTCCATAGATTTTCCAAAGGTTCAAGGACTAACAGAGTCGGAGACGTGGATTTTTCCAAAGACAATTAGAGCTATAGCCGTCTATAAACCGATTTTTCTAAGGACTATCAGGCCGTGAATGAATTTATTTATATATGACCTTTAAAGACCAATTTTTCTGTTAGTGTACTCCACCTTTAACGCTTGTCGTCTTTCATTAGCAATCATCCATTCACGGTCAATATCCCAAAAAATACAAACATGTGAGCATGACCGCCATTTGATGGTAGTTCGGCTCTAGTCTATGGTGGCAACTGCTGCAAAACAAAGTTCAAGATTACCGCTATCGTTTCAATGTAGCAAAAAAAAGTTGAAAAAATAAGTTCTTCGATGTTGCGCCACCTTCTTTTTGTGTGGTATTAAGGAAAAAGGGCCATGCTCTATGATTATTTTAATGAACTTTAGACAATTTTTTTGTTATTGGTGCTGTTGTTGTATTTTGTGATATTTTCACCTACAACAGTAACAAATACAACAAATAGTGTCAGATGTAACGACTAAACAAACAACTGCTGCTCTAGATGTTCGTAAGTCATGGAAGCCTGGGCTAAGGAACACTAATAGCAACCGATGTACTACTGTCCACCAAGATATCGGTCGGTGTTCTTTGGGTTTCTTTTACATTTTGGCTACTAGCTTGTTGTTGTTTTTTGCTATTTCGTTAACAAACTCTACTTAAGTGATTGTCAAGTTAGTCTTTTAATTTATCATAGACAAGAAGAGCAGCTTAAGAAGAAGTAGATTGTGTAAGACGATGACCGTCTACGGTGATGGGTTTGAGGGAGTTCACATTGTGGAGTATTCCTTCTTTATATTGTTGCAATAACTGCTAGTGTGGCAAGTGACTACATATTACACAGTACTAGGTATATTACAAGTGACTATAAGAGGTCACAAATCAAATGTTAAATCCTCTATAGACCAAATATGAAATATCCATCTAGTTCCATGTCCAAATGGGTGTTATTTTTCTAGATGCAGTAGTGGTTTTGATGAAGTTTATATTGTGGAATATTCTCTCCTACTAGTGCAATACCTGCTTATATGGTAAGATACAAGTCATCACAAGAAATCTCAAAATCAAAGTTAAAATTCTTCATAGAGTTCGGAAACCAGGGATGAAATTTCCATCTAGTTCCATGTCCAAATAGGTATTGTTTTTATCGAGGAACAGTATTACGAACCATTTCTTATTGGAACTTGTACAACACTTTTTCCAAGGACTAATGCAGACATAAGAGTGGATTTGTTAAACACGTAAGTGATGAATTGTTACAGTATATTTTACTTAAAACACTATTAAATATTTATCTGTGCGAATTTTAAATATATGTTTTAAGGACAGGCAAAGCTATATTTTTGTATGCTTAAAACATTTTTCCTCTAAAATTTGTGATAAGAAGGATGATATGACGGATAAGAAGGATGATATGAAGGATAAGAAGGGTGATATAACGGATTAGAAGGATGATATGACTTCTGTCACATTTAACGACGAAATTGTGACTTTAACCGACAGTATGTTGAGCAACCCGAGATCCACAGGACGAAGTGAAAAGTACTACGTAGTATAAGATCTGTTTGTGTATATCGAAAATAACTCCCTCGGGCCAAGTTTGAAACGTTGGATAATCAATTATATGTGTGGAAGTTGTCGTACGTTGAGTTCCGGAATAAGAAGTCCAAATCCCTTAGAGTGAAGCGGGGAGTTCCACATGGTGGAGTTATATCTTCGGAATTTTTTAAACTCTACCTTTCCGGTATTAAACCGTAAAATCGTTGCGTATGCA
This sequence comes from Musca vetustissima, assembly GCF_032173495.1. Lineage (NCBI taxonomy): Eukaryota > Metazoa > Arthropoda > Insecta > Diptera > Muscidae > Musca > Musca vetustissima. The sequence continues at coordinate 60,585 of NW_026889426.1, forward strand.
GATTATTGTACGATCATGGCGTCGGGCCCTATAGTTGAAGACATGTGCAAGGTTGAACACGCGAGAAATATGAACATATCCATCACGGAAGATTAGAAGATCCTTCTCTTTCTCTCTCTCTTTCTCTCTACGTCTTTATAGAAATATGCTTTCGTTGCAGTAACCATCAATGTTGGATAAGACTTCCGTATCAGGAAGTATCTGCAGGATCTAGAGAGGGAGGTTCAACGGTTTAAAAGAGAGCCTATCGAGCAGGTCTAAATATCATTCATACTGATGCAGTTGACCCAGTGCTAACTAAGGATTTGTTTTGGTCCTAGTACGTTTAGGATGGTGCATTCGTCCCAATTCGTATTGGGCACGGATTGATGGACACGTGCAAAATGTTCGCCCAGCATGTTGTATAGGCCCTTATACCACACATTACTTATTCAATCGGCTTTCTGCCGTATTTGGGCACATTTTTCATGCCAATTGTCATTTTTCATGCCAATTGTCATCCCTTCACCACACTGTGGTGCAGGGTATTATGTCTTTGTGCATATGTGTGTAACAGGCAAAAATAATTGAGATGGACCCATGGTTCCTTTTAAGAATATGCATAGAATTACTTTCTGAGTCGATTTATGCATGTCCGTCCGTCCGTCTGTCCATGTTAAATTGTTAACAAAGTACACGTCGCATTTATTATCCGATTTGGATGAAATTTGGCACAGCTCAGATTTAGATATAGCTCCCATATATATTCTCGTCCGATTTTAGGTAAATGGTGCACAAAAGTCCCTATATATCCTTCGATTTGCACGAAATTTGGAACAGCGTACTGAATTCAGTCTAGAAAGAGGTGTGTTAAGTTTCGTGAAAATCGGTTCAGATTTAGATATAGCTCCCATATATATTTTCGTCCGATTTTAAGTAAATTGTGCACCAAAGTCCATATATTCTTCGATTTGTACGAAATTTGGCATAGCGTACTAAATGAAGTCTAGAAAGATGTGTGTTAAACTTCGTGAAAATTGGTTCAGATTTAGATATAGCTCCCAGATATATTTTCGACCGATTTTATGTAAATGGTGCACCAATGTCCCTGTATATCCTCCGATGTGCACGAAATTCGGCACAGCGTGCTGAATTGAGCCTAGAAGGATGTGTGTTAAATTTCGTGAAAATCGGTTCAGATTTAGATATAGTTCCAATATATATTTTCGTCCAATTGGTGCACCAAAGTCTCTATATATCCTTCGATTTGCACGAAGTTTGGATTTATAAGTAATTGAAGAACTCAAAAGAGTGCCGAATGCTCAAAACATACTGATATAAGTATAACCTAACATGTGACAAGTTTCGATGAAATCTGTTTAGATTTCGATATTTTGCTTTAAAATTATTTATATAATTTTGTCCCATTTTAAGAAGCAACTCTATATCTTACCAAAATTTAGTATTGGTTGCAGAATGACATGTTTAGTTTCATGTTAATGGTCCTTCAAAAACGCGGCGTCTGTTAGGATTCCATCTGTTGAATATACCAAAAGGGTATAATATAGTCGGCCCCGTCCGACTTTACTACTTTCCTTACTGGTTTTCCATAAATTTGTCCCATGGTACGCAGACGACTCTAAATCTGCCCGAATGAAATGAAATTTATCATAGGTTGCAGAAAGACATGATCATGTTCCTTCGAGGGAACAGTTACAACATACCCAAAGTGGTGAAGGGTATCATATAGTCAGTCCAGTCCGACTTTACTATTTTCCTTACTGTATTAATTCAAAACCAGTAAGGAAAGTAGTAAAGTCGGGCTGGGCCGACTATATGATACCCTTCACCACTTTGGGTATATTCCAAATATGTATCCGAAAATACTTCGCTTTACTGTTTAAAATTTAATCTCAATCAGACACCAATTGATAATATGGAGTACAATCAACATAAATAAGTCGAAATTATATATGAGAGCTATGTTATGTCTATATCTGAACCTATTTCAAGCAAACCTGCCAGAGATTAATTTATATTAACTTCAGTACGTTGTGTCAATCGGCCTAGCTATGGATCTCTAATACACAATTTACTTAAAACCATCACATCATTCTAGACTTAATTTAGTACGCTATGCCAAAATTCTTGCCAATCAAAAGATTTACAGGGACTTTGGTGCACCATTTACCTAAAATCGGGCGAAACTGTATATGGAAATTATATCTAAATCTAACCGATTTTTACGAAACTTAGCACACATTATTCTAGACCTAATTCAGTGCGCTATACCAAATTTCGTGCAAATCGAAAGATATATAGGGACTTTGGTACACCATTTACCTAAAATCGGGCGAAACTATATATGGAAACTATATCAAAATCTGAACCGATTTTCACGAAACTTAGCACACATCATTCTAGACCTAATTCAGTGGGCTAAACCAAATTTCGTGCAAATCGAAAGATATATAGAGACTTTGGTACACCATTTACCTAAAATCGGGCGATACTATATATAGGAGCTATATCTAAATCTGAACCGATTTTCACGAAAATTGGCACAAGTCATTATAGACCTAATTCAGTAGGCTATACCAAATTTCGTGCAAATCGAAAGATATATAGGGACTTAGGTACACCATTTACATAAAATGGGGCGATACTATATATGGGAGCTATATCTAAATCTGAATCGATTTTCACGAAACTTAGCACAAGTCATTCTAGACTTAATTCAATACGCTATTCTAAAATTCGTGCAAATCAAATCATTTTCAGAGACTTTGGTGCACCATTTACCTAAAATCGGCCTAAACTATATATGGGAGCTATATCTAAATCTGAACCGATTTTCACGAAACTTAGTATACATCATTCTAGACCTAATTCAGTAGGCTATACCAAATTTCGTGCAAATCGAAAGATATATAGGGATTTTGGTACACCATTTACCTAAAATCGGTCGAAACTATATATGGAAACTATATCAAAATCTGAACTGATTTTTACGAAACTTGGCACAAGTCATTCTAGGCTTAATTCAATACGCTATGCCAAAATTCTTGCAAATCAAATCATATTCAGGGACTTTGGTGCACCATTTACTTTAAATCGGCCGAAACTATATATGGGAGCTATATATAAATCTGAACCGATTTTCACGAAACTTAGCATACATCATTCTAGACCTAAATCAGTAGGCTATACCAAATTTCGTGCAAATCGAAAGATATATAGGCACTTTGGTATGCCATTTACCTTAAATCGGACGAAAATATATATGGGAGCTATATCTAAATCTGAACCGATTTTTCCCAATTTCAATAGGGTTCATCCTTGGGCCGAATAAGTGAGCTGTGCCAGATTTCATTCAAATCGGATAATAAATGCGACCTGTCTTTGTTTACAATTTAACATCAACAGACGTACGGACATGCATAAATCGACTCAGAAAGTGATTCTATGCATATTCTCAAAAGGAACCATGTGTCTATCTCGATTCCTTTTGCCTGTTACAAACATATGCACAAAGACATAATACCCTGTACCACAGTGTGGTGAAGGGTATAAATATAGTCCCCATATAAGTTCCCGGCAGATTTTAAGAATTTTGCATGCACCACCATTGAGTATAGGGCAGCTGATCTTAACGAAATTTTTATTTGTTCTATCATCAATTCCGTTCACAGTGCAAAATTTCGTCTTAAAATCGGGCAAAAATATATTAACGGATATAAATCTTTTTATGTACCCTTAGCCTTATGGCTAATAGGGTATATACACTTTGATACGGCAAAATGTGCCTCATTGAAATATTGGTTTTAGACCCAATGTTTCTTTGGACCAAATCCGTTTCAACAATTTGGAGTCGATTTAAAAATGTCCGTCCGTCCGTCAAGTCGGCTGATGTGCACAACCAATTTCATCCAAACGTTGGACATCGTAATATTTCTTCGAAACTAAGTTCGAGTTCAAAAATGGTTAATATTGGTATATTCCTACTGGTACCTCCTCCATAAATGTTTAAAATTTTCCATGTATATATAAACTATGCTCAAAAAATTATCATTACCTAGGTTATATCTGACATTCCTTCGACAATAAATAAATCAATCGATGTTGTAAAATGTTCGCAAATATAATTTCACCTCACTGTGCTGCGGTTTATTTCTGAAGAAACGGCCAAATTTTGGTTCTACCTCACAATTGTGTCTGTGTGGCTATGAGTGATGACGGTCGATTGGTGGGCCCTGCTACGTTAGTATTTTATGCACTTTATTCTTGTTGTTGTTGCTGGACCAATCATCAACTACTTCTTATTGCATAATCTTTATGTGTAGAGTTTTAAAAATAGTACAAACAGCAACAACAACAGTATCGAAAAATATATACCTGAATCATTAGCTCCTGTAGAAAAAATGCACATAGACTGGAAGGATGAGTAAATGTTCAAACTTACCATCATGGCACTGTTGTTCTTGTTGGTAGTACCTTTGGAAGCCTTTTTTCTTTTTTGCGGCTAAACACCATCATCAGTAATCGTTTTTTTTTTTTCATTGCATCGACGATGTCTCCCCCTCGTTTTTTAATATTTTCATGTCAGACCATAGAATCTGCTACTCTGTTGCTGATGCTACCTTACCTCAGCTTCAGCTTAACATTCAACATTCCAGCATAATTGATTTTAAGCTAAGGCCACTAATAAATCGTAACTTTATCGCCTTTTTATGTTAAGGTTATTTCGGTGTTCGACCATCGTTTTATTTCTTTTTTCGGCTGTTTTATTGCTACAGGTAGCCATTGTTGACGTTTCGCTGGCATAATGATCGTGATGTTCATCTAGTGGCTCAACAAACAAAATTCTGAGGATCTGCAATGAGGATGAAGGAGCTTATTTTACTATGTTTAGTATGGTGGTCGTTGTTGTTGTTGTTCTTGTTGTTTGTTCTATGCGCTCTATAATAGATAGTACAGCAAATAATTTATCGTAAAGTGTAAATATCTATAATGTGTTGTTGATATTTAATAGCCTTCTTTGGTAATCTGTTCGTTGTTGGCTGTTCGTTTTTTGGTAAAGCCGTAGAAAATTTGCTAAATGACCATAAATAATGTTCAAAGGTTTGTGGTGTTGTAAAAAATCCACTTGGACATTTTTGTGGAAGTTTTCAATGTCGATAGAGATTATTTAAGAATAACTATTCCAGGATTATCAAGGGTGTAATCATGAATATTTTCTAAAGATTTTAGCTAAAAATTTTAAAATTCATCTCTTCGCAGTAATTATCCTAGGGTACTTAAAACTAATAGAAATATGATTAATAATATAGCTTCTAGTTGTGATAGCCATTAGGGAAAACCATGCAAAAACCAGTAAAGTTCAAAAGACGGACGGGCCGATAATATGATACCCTTCACCAATTTGAGTATGTAAAATACATGTTCCTTCTTACTGTAAGGCATCCTTCTCTAATGATTTTGGTCGCTGAACTATTGACATCTTGTCAAGTAACAACCTTTTTTAACCCACAAAAATATGTAAATCAATTTCAAGCAAACATCAATCGGTCACCCGTTGATTATTTGGAGTCCAAATAACATGAAGTCGAAAATATATATGTCTGCTTAAAATCGGGAGAAAATATATATGGGAGTTCTATCTAAATCTGAACCGATTTCCACAAAACTGGACACACGTTAGACGTCGTTGTACGTTGTGCAAAATTGTGTGTCAATTGCCCTAGCTTTGGGAGTTTGGCGCACCATTTACCTGAAATCCGACGAAAATATATATCTAGAAGCTATATCTAAATCTGAACCGATTTCAACGAGCCTTGCCAGAGATTAATTTATAATTACTACAGTTCATTGTACACAACTATATATGATTTATTATATAAATCTGGACCGATTTTCATGAAACTTAACACACATCATTCTAGAACAAATCGAAAAACATATATATACTTTGGTGCACCATTTACATTAAATCGGACGAAACCAGTAAGGAAAGTTCAAAAGTCGGACGGGGCCGACTATATGACATGTTAATATCTACAATATCCTGTAGATATAGAAATTTCGCATATATATCAGTCGGGACCTTATTCAGTACTCTGTGCAAAATTTTGTCTCAATCGGATAAATATTGGCAGTATGGAGCTTCATTTACATAAAATGGGACGAAACTATATATAGCAGCTATATCGAAATCTGAACCGATTCCAACAAAATTTCACATACATCAGTCGGGACCTAATTCAGTATTTTGCTTTTAGTCGGACAACTATGGGGAGTTTGGTGCACTATTTACATTAAATTGGACGAAACTATAAATCGGAGCTATATCAAAATCTGCACCGATTTCAACAAAACTTGGCATATAACTATCTAGACCTAATTGGGCTTTTTAAGGGACCTGTGCCAAATTTCATCCAAATCGGATCATAAATGGGACCTTTACTTTGTTAACAAAAATACATGGACGGACGGACATGCATAAATCGGCTCAGAAAGTGATTCTATGCATTATCTCAAAAGGAACCATGGGTCTATTTCGATTTTTTTCCTGTTAAAAAACATATGTACAAAGACTACCCCTAAAAGGGGGCGAATATTAAGAATTTTTGGTAGGGAGGTATATGACTACGAAAAACCAAATTACAGAGAATTTGGTTGAATAATACCCTGTACCACAGTGTGGTGAAGGGTATAAAAAAGTTATAAAACGAACTCAAGAACCCCAAAATACTGAAAATTGGGGGTACCCTTATATGGGGAATATCAGAAAAAAATAAACCTATATTTATAATTTTTAGTAGGGAGATTTGCTACCTAATAAGAACTCAAAGTACCAAATTTCAGCGAATTCGGTCGAAAAATGCGATCAAAACCCCCTAAATACCGAAAAATGGGGGTACCCTTATATTGGGACTATCAGAAAAAATTGACCTATATTCATAATTTTTAGTAGGGAGATTTGCTACCCAATAAGAACACAAAGTACCACATTTCAAAGAATTCAGTTAAAAAACGCGCTAAATAACCTCAAAATACCGAAAATTATGGGGTACGCTTATATGAGAGCTATGCCTAAACGTGGACCGATGTTCTCCAATTTCAATAGGGTTCGTCCTTAGGTCAATTAAGTGACCTGTGCCAAATTTCATCCAAATCGGATCACAAATGCGACCTGTACGTTGTTAACAAAAATACATGGACGGACGGACGGACAGGCGAACATGCACAAATCGACTGAGGAAGTGATTCTATGCATATTCTCAAAAGGAACCATGGGTCTATCTCGATTATTTTTGCCTGTTACAAACATATGTACAAAGACATAATCCCCTGTACCACAGTGTGATGAAGGGTATAAATATATATGGCAGGTATATCTAATATGAACCGATTTTCAGGAAAATTAACATACATCATTCTAGACCAAATTAATTACGCCATGATATATAGGGGCTTTGGTACACCATTTATATTAAATATGGAAGCTATATAAATCTGAAGCGATTTTCACGAAACTTAGCATATATCATTCTAGACTTAATTCAGTATGCTATTCCAAATTTCGTGCAAATCAAAGGATATATAGGGTCTATGGTGCACTATTTACCTAAAATCGGACGAAAATATATATGCGATTTTCACGAAATTTGGCACAAATCTTTTCAGGCTTATTTCATTACGATATGCTAAATTTCGTGCAAATCGAAGGATACATAGGGACTTTGGTGCACCATTTGTATAAAATTAGAAGAAAATATATCATAAAATCGGACGAAATATATATGGAAGCTATATTTAAATCTGAACCGATTTTTACGAAATTTAACACACATCTTTCTAGACTTAGTTCAGTACGCTATGCCAAATTTCGTGCAAATCGAAGGATATTTAGAAACTTTGGTGCATCATTTACCTTAAATCGGACGAAAGTATATATGGGAGCTATATCTAAATCTGATACAACTTTAACGAAACTTAAAACCCATTAGTATTGAATTGTATGGAAGCCCATTTTCATCCAATTTGGATCAAATATGGGACCTGTATTTTGTTTACAATTTAACATGGATAGACGGACGGACATGTATAGATGGACTTAGAAAGTGATTCTATGCATATTCTCAAATAGAACCATGTCTCTATCTAGCAGTGTTGCCGTTCAAAAAAATTTTTTCCGCCCAAAATTTCCTCTAAAAAGTGCCAAAATGAACAATTTATGCCCAGAAAATCAAGATTTTAAAAAGTATACCCTAACGTTATATATTAACAAGATAGATAATAGGTTGTGCAAAGTTTGATTCAAATCGGACATTCCATTAGCCAGATATTGGATTCCTCTCGTAGGGAATAATCTTAATATTTCTTCTAAACGTAGTTTAAGCTCACAGATGGGGAATATCAAACCACTCCTTCTGGTACCTCCCACAGAAATATGTTGATTAACATTATTTTATAAGCTTTGTACAACATAATATTTTAAACAAGACTGTATAATAGTGGAATATGGTCCACTACTTATTTACATCCCCATACTATGGTGGAGGGTATAACAAATTATCCACATAGGATATACATCTGTCGGAAACACCAATTTAATGTTTTTTACTTGTTTACCCAAAATAGAAAAAGTGAGCGGAGCAGCATAGTCGGATGCGGCCATATGCTTCCCTATACAAATACCACAGGATTTAAATTTTCAGCAACAATTGCCCATATTTGTGCCTCTAATAATAATAACAATGTAGGCCTTTCTTGTTGATTCGTTGCCTCATCCACTTCCTGATTAATTTTATGGATTATAAACATGGCCTTTAATCCCATAAATATTAACCAGTCACTACTATAGGTATCACCCGGAAATTTCAACATTTTGTAACGTTCGGTACGAAATTTTATTCAATTCCCACATCCGAGTATATACATAATAATTTTTAGTATATATTTAAATGTTAACAACTCATCCTTGATATAGTTACCTTCCACGGTCTTCGTTTTGAGGAGTATTTTTTTAATTTTTCACACAAAAGTCTTGGACCAAATATTGGCCGATATTCATGAGAACATCTATGCTTATTTCCAGATCAGATTGCAATCTCTAGAGGGACCAGAAAAAAGCCAATAATAAATTTGTTGGTCGATTTAGGTGCCGATAGGTGCCGTCTTTTTGCAGAACCTACATGCAAATGACGAAGGATCCATAATTACAAATTATAATGGGCAGTCGAGATATATCGGTATGCTATAATGAGCAATATTATGCCTTTTTTAATTCTTGGGCCTATAATATATAAAAAAATATCAATATGACGAAAAAAAAAATGCCCAAAATCCGCCCAAGTCATAAATTTTACATTTTTTATGCCAACATTTGGGCATAAATGCCCACTTTCGGCAACACTGCTATCTAGTTTCCTTCTGCCTGTTACAAACACATGCACAAAGACATAATACCCTGTACCGTGACAATTCCAGTTTTTTGTGTGGAGAAGAGTATAAAAATATTACATGAATGATTTCCCCATTAAAAAGGCATACAACTAAAAATTCAGCCTGAGCCCGATTGGGATTTGAATCCTTGTACCTATGACATCTAAATAAGGTGTCAGGCTTACACCTGCTTTATTCGCTTAAGGATATATGGCAATCTAAGTTGCGTAAGAGATAAGTTGGTGGCCGAAGTACACATGACACAATATACCATTGGAGGACTTGTGATATCTAACATTTTGTTCATCTGCTCAAGAGAAACGCCGCAACTCATTCCTTCATCCAAACTGAAAACAATTTAATCTGATTTTAAGATTAAAATATTTTGTTGTTTGAATATTCCAGGAAATTTTTAGAAATATCAGTTCAAACTTAAATTCTTTCCGTACGTTCAAAAAAAAAAAAAAACAAAACAAGCAATAATGTTTGTTGTTTTTTTTTTCTAACAAAATATATGCGCCTTGTTGTAGAAGCTACGGTTTTTTTCTGTTCCTCACTGTTATTTCGTATGGCATGGTAAACTCAACTGTCAGGTAAGAGCTACCTGCGCCAATTTATATTAATTTAATATGTACGCCCGTCAAATCAATAAATTTGATACATTTTACGCTCGCCTGCTCACTCGCTTTGTTTGTTCCCTGCTGCTGCGGTTGCTGTGGCCGTTGTTCCCGTATACCCCGTTTCATTTGTTTCGGATTCCAGCTAACTTTGTCGGCTAAAATCAAATAAACAAAATATTCTTTGTTTTTTTTTTTTGGTTAGAAATCCAGGTTGTTTGTGAAACAGATTTTTTGGGACTAGTGAATTTTTGAAAAATATCAATGAAATCATAAAAAAAATTAATTTAACAGGAAATATAATTCATAGAAATCAGACCAGGAAGAAGAAGAAGAAATGGATTGACAACTATCACTTACTAATTATAGAGGAACTTTATTTCGAGATTGAGATTTGTGGGGATTAAATTGTGTTGCCGTATAATTAAAAAAGTTTGCGGCTAACTGAGGATGCTATAAATTTCATTATTCGTCTAGGGTTTCATGTGCATAGTCTGGGAACAAAATCATATATAGTGGTGGGAACTTTGTAAGGGGGATGCAACAAGTGTTATGTTAATTTCTGAAAATAATTATTAGTTGGGAGTAGATAGTTTCCGGTATTGTTGTAGAGGAAAGTAAATTGATCGGAGTTTTTGAACTAATCGAAAAATTAAATGGTAATTTTCAGATATTCCATTATATTGTACAGTTTATATATGGATGGCCACTAAAACAGTTGTACTCAAAATAACGATTTCACATCAAAAGGAGAAAAAAGTTGTTTCATTGCATTCAAAATATAAACCGTGACAATTCCAGCTTTTTTTGTTTTGGTGGATTTGTTTCAAACTAATTTCCCTTGCATTAGATTGTAGTTCAGAAAATATTAGTATGTCTGCTTGAATATGGTTAAAAGAATAGTATAAAGATCATCGTAAAGGTGTATGCGTAAAATTTTACAAACTCAATTTAATGATTCGCAGTCGACTACATTGACTATTGTAAAGTCTGATAAAATATTATTCAAAAATCTTCAAAAAATGAAATACCAACTGAAAGTTATATTTTTATTTGTACAAAATGCTAATAAAAATCCAGTGAGCGGAGTAGTATAGTCGGACGTTACCGATCATATGATACCATACACAACTACCACTGAAATCTAAGTTTTTGCGGATCTATATTCCCATCCAGGGCTTCACAATATTTGCACCCTCTTGACCGATTATAGGTCAACAGCTCTCCTTTCTAACCCTGATATATTTTCCAAATCATGTATTCCGAGGCTAATATTTACGCCAGAAAATAAAAAAAATGAGTTTTGTTTTTATGCCTTTTTAGGGCGAAGATCTTTCATGTATATGTTTTTTATACCCTTCACCACACTGTGGTACAGGGTATTATGTCTTTGTGCATATGTTTGCAACAGGCAAAAGGAAACGAGATAGACACATGGTTCCTTTTGAGAATATGCATAGAATCACTTTCTGAGTCGATTTATGCATGTCCGTCCGTCTGTAGATGTTAACTTGTAAACAAAGTACACGTCGCATTTATTATCCGATTTGGATGAAATTTGGCACAAGTCACTTATTTGGCCCAAGGACGAACCCTATTGAAATTGGAAAAAATTGGTTCAGATTTATATATAGCTCCCATATATATTTTGTCCGATTTATTGGGTACAGAATGATGTGTGCTAAATTTCGTGAAAATCGGTTCAGATTTAGATATAGCTCCAATATATATTTTCCTCCGATTTAATGTAAATTGTGCACTAAAGAACCAAAGATTGGTCGACTCGCACACAATTTTGGACAAAGTACTGAAGTTACTATAACCTTTCGTGTGTCAAGTTTTCTTGAAATTGGTTCAGATTTACATATAGTTCCTATATACACTTTCGATTTTAAGTAAATGGTGTACTAAAGACCCATAGCTAGGCCGATTGGCAAAACGTACTGAAATTAATATAAATTAATATCGGGCAAGTTTCCTGGAAATCGCTTCAGATTTAGATATAGCATAGCTTTCATATATAATTTCGACCTATTCATGTTGATTGTAAACCAAATAATCAATGTGTGCTTGATTGATATTACATTTTAAACAGTGAAGTTATATATAAAGATCGCATTTTTAACTTCGTTCAATTTCATGTAAATGTTCTTTCGAAAAGACGACATCTGTAAAGATACATATGTAGAATATCACCAAAGTGGTGAAGGGTATCATATAGTCGGCCCAGTCCGAATTTACTACTTTCCTTCCTGGTTTTTTATTAATTTCTCTTGCGAGATGAGCTACATGATCGGAAAATGAAAAGGAAAGCCAGAGAAATACTACATTCCTACCACTATGCGACGCGTTTCGCCGTTGGTTAAGCGGCTCATCAGGCATATTGGGCAATGTGGCTTACAAATGTCTTTACTTGATAAGTTGTATTTATGTCGACTATTGTTGCGAAATTGCATCTACGAATTAAATTCAACCGTGTCAAGGTTCGGACATTGGGCATCACACCAGAACATTCCTTCTCAGAGCAGATTTTGGTTGATCTGACCCTCGGAATATTGACCGATCATCATCTAAATAGCCGTTCTAAATATTTGGTAAGATCCCCTTTACCGTGTAAAGTATGTGATGTTCTGCATATAATAATGGCCACTAGAGCAACCAGAAAATCTGACAAAAATAAAGTTTTCGGTTCATTGCACCCCCTGATCATACCATCACCGAAAGTTAAAGGCGTTGTCCTAGACCAAAACCGTAACTTCCTGTGAAACTTCAAAGCGATCCACGAGACATTTCACCCCACTATTGGGGATATAAATAAATTAAAATATATATAAATTTGTTTTGCAGTCTTCATTGAGAAAATATTTTACTCGGTATAAAGACATTTTCGATTTAACGATGAGGGATGATAATATATAAATCGTTATATCGAGATTCTACTGTATACTACCAAAATATGTTAATCCAAAATGGGAGATCAACATAAGAACAAGTTAAATTTTTCAATTTGAAATATAGGCAATTGAAACTAGCCGAAACTGGTAGGGCGGTTCTTTTATATGTGGCCCACACCGAAAATGAAGACAACTTTTTTTTTGATATGAAGATTGCCTACCCAATAGGAATCTAATATACTAAATTAAAGTATACTAGGTAAGAAAAGTGCACTAAACATTGAAAAGATTGATAGAAAGATTGTTGTCTACATTTTGGTAGTGAGTTGTTCTACTTAATGAGAATCTAAAACATAAAATTACATCCAATTCGCCCAAACTCCCCGAATACCGATATTTGGGATATATGGGGGATATGTTACAAAGTGGACCCAGTGAGCACAAAAATACAAAATAACCGCTACTTAAATTGAAAGACGTGCCCATACGCTTCAAAATACCAAATTTTCCAGATACCGTTATATGGGAGCTACCCTAGAACTTGAAGTAATTCTGATAATCTTTGGTAGGACGATTTTCTACTCATTGAGAATCTCTAATATCAATCGGTGGAAATAGCGCCCAAAACCTTCTATGTACCGAATATGGGGCCATTCTGGAATGGTTAACAATATTTATAAAATTTTGTAGGAATGTTTAATATATCCCGTAAATATCCAAAATTACGAAATTATAGCTGATTAGGTTAAAAATGCTAAGAATTAAATTTGTATATTCTGTTTTCATAAAATATAATTATTATTCTCGAATTTAGCACAACACTGGCTTAGATTTGTGAACTATAATCATTCGAATGATGTTCCCATAATTAAATATGCAAAAACCACAAAAAGATTAATATTTATATTTCGTGGAATTAAGATGATTTCGTTATTGGCATATTTTGTATTAACACACCCCATTCATGTGAATTAAGATGATATAAAAATTAACACTGCGCGCCATGAAATCATGAAATGGAATCAGATTTTGATGTATATTCCATCATAATGCGGATTATGATGCGTACGCGATCCCTACGAAAGGGGAGGTCGCCGCCTCGGTCGGCAGGGGTGGGAAAGTGAGGCGTGGGAACGTACGATAAAAAAAAAAATAAAAAAAATAAGTAATAGTGTTAGAATATGCATTTAGTTTGTCATCTGGAGTGTCAAGTGGACTTTGTACCTGCTGGATTTACAGGACTTTGAGGCGCGCCAGAAGTAGTAAGGAAGAACACGTAAAAATACCGTAAAATTCGACTTGTCTGGCCCGAAATTGTTATACCCTTCATCATGAGCTAGACATTTAAAATACCTGAATCGTTCGGTAACTGCCATGGTACAGTGATCGAAAGAAAGACAAGAAATTCGAGTAAAAGCACTAAAATATCGTTATATGTTGGCTATCGTAGAAGCTGGATCAATAGGAGTGTGTGTTATCGAATGAGAACCCAAAATACCAAATTACTCTACATAAGGAGGCTATCCTAAAAATGGACCGATATTGAACATTTTCTGTAGGAAGGTTTGGCTACCATATTCAATACTAAACATGCTAGGACTAATAGCAATATGTATACAAAATTTCAAGGTTCTATCTTAAATATTACGAGTTCTATCGTGATTTTAACAAAAAGATGGGCCGACAGAGAGACGGACCAGGAGTTATGCAGTTAACCCAACTGTTGCTTCAGTTGATATTAATACTACACCAGTGAGCGAATTTTATATATCTTTGGTTCATTTCTCAGACAGATTTTCTGCTCTGTATTATAAATCTAAATTCTTATATCTTAGAATTAATTTTATCAAAATACATTCTAATTTACTGTGAAATTATATAAATGGCCTTACATCAAATAATCATCAAAACGCATTACTAAAAATATATCTCATGTTGATGTTTTTTGTTAACCTTGAGTTAATTAATCCATTAAATATATTCCACCCTGATGGATGAACCAAATCATCATCAACATGTCTCGAATATTTACTCTTTTCCTATCATATTCCATTGCTATTTTGAAACTACCTGTATAAACAAACGATTTGTGGTTTTTAAAATTTTGACCAACGAATTTCACGTCTGTTGAAACGCCAATCAGATCAACAAAAAAAGTTCCCACGGCTTCACTTGTTTTTGGTCGATTATCTTCTCTAAATAATCAGTGATAATTTTAACAGCTACAGAAGTGAATTCAACAGCGACAACAACAACCACCACATAAAGTAATCAACCTGTTCGTTTAAAACAATCTTCTGATTCTTGTTATCTTTAACTTCGTCATTATGACTGACAGCCGCATTACTGAACTGTTTTCCCCTACTCTGTTTCTGATGAAATTTCTTTTGTTAATTTGAAGTTTTTGCGGTTAACAGAAACAGAAAAAAAAATTATTAACGATTTTTACCATATCATAAAGTATAATTTTTTTGACATCCAACAAGGTTGAGTTGATGATGCTGATACGCTTTGTTGTTGCTGGTTTGTTATATTTAATTTTAGCGATCATCAGCACCAGTTTGTCAGTCAGTCACTTAAGTCAATACAAAGAAACAAAACCTTGAAAACTGTTTAAATTTCGGTTTATTTTAATGATTAACAGTTTGCGGCTCATATCTTCCTCATCACAAATTATTAAATCGTATCACACAATATTTTCCTTTATTGTACTCCAGTTTTTTATATGAGCTGAGAAGTTTATTTATATGACGATTGGTGTGTGTACCCTACGAAGTTAGATATGAAGGATTTACAATTTTATAATTTGAACCAACCTATATGATAGGTAACTTCCAATTATTATTGCGAATAATTATTGTGTTGGCTCCAAACTATACATAAAAATGAAAATAAATAACGTTCTAATTCTGTCCGAGTAAAACAACGCCTCTTAAAGTTTTGGAAAAATATACTTAACCAGTAAGGAAAGTTCAAATTTTCTGCGGATGTTTGTTCCGAGCCTGGGCAATATTTCGTGATATTTGCACCGCCTTGCCCGATTAGAGATAAACAGCACCTCTTCCTCACATTGACATATTTTCCGAATATTACGAGTTTTCAGTACAGCTATTGTCCAGATTCCCTTCACAGTGGGTTGTGATGTTCGACTTTCATTTGTGGTCTATAGATCGACTCGAAAATAACACAAAAAATTAAGTTTTCGGTCCACTTCATTCAAAAATTATTATCTGATCATCACCGAAAGTTATAAGCGTTGTCCTTGACCATAACTGGAACCTCATGGAACATTACAAAGCGATCAGCGGTATAGTTCCGCTCTCTTGAGTGATAATGGGTTAATAAATAATATACGAATACGGAGATACCAGTAAATATTTAGGTGTAACTCCCACATCCCAGAACATATAACGATATAATTGGTATTAATTGAAAGGTCAACCACTCCTCTACGATATACTATCAACTTCTCGGGTCTATGTCCATCAGGAGTAAATATATACGCTATAGAATACAAATTTTGTCATTTCTTACTCAAAAGTCAGGGTCCATTTGACCCGCTAAATATTGACCGATCTTTATCAAAACAGGCATGCTTATTCTTTGGCCCGATCCCTTTCTCCATGCAAAATTTCACGATGTTCGGGCCATTATTGCGGCCTCTGGAGCGACCAGAAAAACCGACAAAAATTTAGTATTTGGTCCATTTCATCCCCTAACTATTAACCGATCTTTCTCAAAAACAATAGGGGTCTTCATTGACCAGAATCCATCCTACATGCAAAATTTCGTGAAGATTGGTCCATAATTGTGGCCTGTATCGTATTTACAAATTATAATGGACAGACGGACGGACACATATGTCTAGATCGACTCAGCTAGTCGAGATATGACGATCGGTATACTTAAAGATGGGTCTAGGACCAATATTTCGTGGTGTTACAAACATTTGGGGCTGCACAAAGCTATAATACCCTGACAACATAGTTGTTTAGGGTATAAAAATCGGGCGGTGCCGAATATAAGATACCATTCACCACTTTAGGTACATACAAGTAATGCTCATATGTATAATCGGAAAAACATAGGTTCTCTGGTGTATAATTTGTATGAAATCGAGTAAAATTATGTATGGAAGATATATCCAATTGTGGACCTATTTGAGCAACAGTACAGTATACAATTTGCATGAACTCAGACTAAAATATATTCATCTTACATAATCCAGTACACGTTATTCTTGGTTCGGGTTGGTACGATGTGCACAAGTTCGTCCAAATCGGACAAACTTTAGTTATTTGGTAAAGCACTTAAATGAAATCGGATGAAAATATATTTGGAACGCATATTTAAACCTGAACCAATTTCAGGCAAATACACTATGCAGTACTTCATGTGAAGCGAATAAACATAGGCTCCTCTATGCACTATTTAAATACAATCGGATGAAAACGCATATGGGAGTTATAACATTTTTTTCCTGAATCAATTTCAACAAAACTTCACCTACGCCAGCCTGTTTGGAAGATTAGTGCACCATATATCTAAATTTAAATAAATTTCAAAAAAATTACCTGCCCCAAATTTAATCTAAATCGGATCATAAATGCGATCTGAACTATGCTGACTCTCTTGTTTCCTTTTGTATGTTACAAACATATGGAAGGTAAAAGCTAGGCAAGTGTAAAATAAATTTGTCATTCCCTTGGTATTTTGTTTTCTATATCCTGGCTGGTATTTTACAATGAAGGTCAATGTTTTCATGACCCCCTTGACATTTAAATCCTCAGTGGGTGGCGTAGGTGATGATAGATACCAAGCAACGGCTCTGAATGACTTTAACATGGCGAAGTCCATGCTTATCTTGGTCCCTCTTTCATCTCAATTGTGGATACTGACCTACCCGCGGTGTCACCTGAGGTAGCAATTTTTATCACCCGTTGAAATAGTGAGCTGATATGTGCTGCGAGTTGGCCCATAAGAACCATAACAAAATGGGTTGAGGCGTCGGGTTAGTTGACCACACTCAAAAAATCCCTCCTACTATGAAAAAAGCAAAGAAAAAGAAAACCCAACGCCCTAATATTGACGACCTCCGCAAACGTATAAATGAGCACGATCAGCGATTCTGCACTTGGAATGTCCGCACGTTGTACAGAACAGGTGAAGTTCTCGCTTTCGTGAATGTACTCAAGAAGTACAAAGCCGATATTATTGCCTTACAGGAAATACGATGGAAAGACCAGGCGTAAGTAAATCAAACGATTACGCACTTTATTATAGCTGCCATGAAACGATACATGAATTTGGCTGCGGATTTATGGTCAAAAGGAGAATAAAATACCTCGTTTCCAGATTCACTCCAGTAGATGAGCGAATTGCTATAATCCGCATAAAAGCGAAGTTCTTCTACATCATTTGCGCCCATGCTCCGACCGAAGACAAATATGAGAAGACCAAAGATCAAGTAACGAGAAATCAAATTGATCATGTTGTGATAGACGGAAGGCATTCATCCAGTGTATTAGACGTTCGATCGTTCCGAGGAGCGAATATCGATTCGGACCACTACCTTGTAGCAGCCAAGGTTCGCACTCGGCTTAATGTTGCACAAATGTGCGATCTAACACAACACGGAAACTCGACGTCGAAAAGCTGCAAACACAACAGGTAGCAGAAGCCTACTCCGCTCAACTGCTTGACGAAAGCACCCCTTATCCCGATAATAATATAGATGCACAGTGGCAGAGAATTTCCCACTCCCTACAAACTGCAACAAAAGCAACAAAAACCTGCATCAAGAAACCCATGGTACGACCATGAGTATCGTAATGCTACTGATATGAAAAACGCAGCGTATAGGGCAACCCTGTGGACAGTAGCAATCGGGAAAAGGAGAGAGGAGAAACGTATTTTCAGAAAAAAACTAGAAAAACGCGAGCAAATCGAGATGTACAGGAGTCAGAATGAAGTCCGAAAATTTTACCAACGAGTAAAACACCAAACCGAACGTATTGGTGTAGGCACATCCTCCTGTAGAGATGGAAAAGAAAACCTTGTGACTGATACAGACAGCGTTTTGAGGATCTGGAAAGAGCATTTTGAAAAGCTTCTGGTATCAAATAGTGGCGGTGAAGAAGATACCCCAGAACCAATAAAAGATTATGGTATAGAGTGTATACCACCTAGACATGATGAGGTCATAAAAGCAATTAATTGGCTCAAGAACAATAAAGCAGCAGGAGCCGATGGGTTACCAGCCGAACTATTTAAGACTGGTGGTCAGATGCTGGCCAGGAGCATGCACCAGCTGATTAGTACAATTTGGTTAGAGGAATGCATGCCCAATGATTGGAACCTCAGCATCCTGTGTCCCGTGCACAAAGAAGGAGACAAGGAATTAGCATATCAAGTTTTATCCAGTGTGCTGTGTGAACGATTGAAACCAATGGTCAATGACATCATTGGACCACACCAATGTGGCTACAGACCTTGCAAATCCACCATTCACCAGATTTTCTCTTTGCGCCAAATCCTGGAATAGACCCACGAAAAACACATCGACACATACCACCTATTCGTCGACTATAAAGTATGCGACAGCCCTATCCATTCAGAGGTATTTGCAATATTAATACGGTTATGGATAACTTTAAAGTCGGAAAGGACAAGGTGACAGCTTGTCGTGTGATCTTTTTAACTGCTGCTGGAAAAGGTCATATGAGAGGCAAAAGTGAACAGCAATGACACTCTGTACACCAAGCAACACATGTTACTCGCCTACGCCGATGACATCGACATAATTTGTCGAACATTGAGAGCGGTAACAGTCACCATTGAACAAATTGAAAAGGAGTCTGCTAAAGTGGGTCTGGCAGTCCAACATAGGTAGTTAAGGATTGTATATAGTCATAAATAAGTAAGCAGTTTAAGAACAAGGCCACCTCCCGCCAGACCAAGCTCACACTTTACAAGACGCTGATACTATCCATGCTGTTATATGGATCTGAAGCATGGGCACTTACGCAGATGAGGCAGCTCTTAAGGTGTTTGAAAGAAAAATTCTCCGAAAGATCTACGGGTCGATCTGCGTCGACGGTGAATATCGGCGTCGAATATTCCACGAGCTTTACAATTTATACGCGGACATCGACATTGTCAGTCGTATTGAGCTGCAGCGACTACGGTGGCTAGGCCATGTTAAGCGAATGAATGAGAATGTCCCAGCTCAAAAGGAATATAAAAGCGAGCCTACTGATGGTTTCCGTAGTAGTGGAAGCTGTACTAAACCGTAACCCCATATTGATAATTTATGGAAGGAAGATTTGTCAGTCGATGAGAACATTTAAAATCAAATTTGCGCCAATTCAGGTGTAAAACCTTCCCAAACCACCCAGATACTCCGAAACTTGGGCCAATATTTATAATTTTTTGGAAGTAGATGTTCTAATGAATGGGAAAATGCGGCTAAAGCCTTCCAAAAAATCATGGACCTATATGGAGCGTTTTCTGTATATATGTATGTCGGGCTTCAAGCGGTGGTTACCACCACATCGGTGGTAATATGTGGCTAAATCATTCAAAATACTAAAAATGATCGGTATGGTTATAAGGTAGTTATACCAAAACTTTAACCGATATGTATAATTCATGAAAAGAAAATTTGTTTTTCCATCAGAAATCAAAATTGAGTCAATTTGGTTATAAAATATTGATATTAATAATTTGTTTGGAAGTAGATGTTCTACTCAATGAGAATTTAAAATATAAATTGGATCGATTTTATTTTTGTGATAGTTTTTTTATGGATCTTTGGTGAATAGTTCTAGGTGTTGTAAACTCCACTTTGTGGTGGAGGGTATAAAAACAATCAATGCAGTCAACGGCATATACAGAAGATTGAGATTGACTTCCCCATTATTCTAGGTATTCTGTAATCTTCTTGAGGCCTTTCAATCTTTATTTCTCATTATTGTGTAGGGTATAAACAATTCTGCTGGGCCGAACGTAATCTTATATTAATTATTCTAATCAACAAGGTACAAGAAGATGTTCATATTAAATGGCGTTTCTTCACCAAAGATTATATCAAACGCGTATGCCGCTTCTTTTCATCTAACGTAACAAAAAACTCTTTGTCCGTCTTCTTATATTTGTTTCTATATGATGTTCTAACTGTTCGCTTTTTTCTATCCATTTTTTTTTTTCAAACACCCATTACGAGCTTTACTTGTGTTGAGTAAACGATCATGGTAGCATCAAATAAAGTTATTTGATAATGTTGATCTTTTGAAATCACAAACGCACAGAAACACGTTGTGAAGATAATGTTGGCGTGTGTGTGTGTGTGTAATTTCAAACGTTTATAATTAAAGCTAACTATGTACACCATTTCAGGTGCGGTAATTTAAAACTTAATTAGAAATTATTAGAGAGAGAGTTTTAGATGACCAGTGTTTATTGTTCTCACCTTCTTTTCCTAACCCTTTTGAAGTGCGATTTAATTTCAAAGCGATTGTGCGTGGTGCAAAGTAAGTACTTTGTACCAATAATTATACAATATAACATGAGGTGGAGGGTATATTAAATTTGTTATATCGTTTGCAAATAAAATTCTATGTCGATTTATGCATGTCCGTCTGTCTGTTTAAATCTCGAAAGAATTTGCAATATTTAAGATGGAGCTTTGACCATTTACAGACACTGTTATTACTCCCAGGATGTTTGGTGTTGAAAATGGGATGTATCGGGTTTGAAAAATTTTTCGATATATATATCCATGTTTTGACATTCCGATTTTTCCCGAAGTGGGTGTTATTTGGCATTCCGTATTCTATAGGAATGCCACACATATGAACATATTTTGGCAAACCTTTAATTCTCGGTGCGTTGATTTTCCTAACATAATTTTCCGACTTCCGAGCAGACAATTTACAGTAGCATAATCTCCATGTGAATATTACGACCTTCTTAAGAAAGTTTTGAATGCACACCACATGGGGAAGGGTACAAATAGTTCGGCCCAAACGAACATAGACATGTTTTTACCTATTTATACCCTTCACCACACTGTGGTACAGGGTATTATATCTTTGTGCATATGTTTGTAACAGGCAAAAATAATCGAGATAGACCCATGGTTCCTTTTGAGAATATGCATAAAATCACTTTCTGAGTCGATTTATGCATGTCCGTCTGTCCATGTTAAATTGTAAACAAAGTACAGGTCGCATTTATGATCCGAATTCGATGAAATTTGGCACAGCTCATTTGTTTGGCCCAAGGACGAACCCTATTGAAATTGGGAAAAATCGGTTCAGAATTACATATAGCTTCAATATATCTTAAATCGGACGCAGATTTAAGGTAAATGGTGTACCAAAGTCACTATATATCTTTCGATTTGCACTAAATTTGGAATAGCGTACTGAATTAAGTCTAGAATGATGTGTGCAAAGTTTCGTGAAAATCGGTTCAGATTTAGATATAGCTCACATATATATTTTCACCCGATTTTAGGTAAATAGTCCACTGAAGTACCTGGAAATCGTTTGATTTGCACGGATTCTGGCATAGCGTACTGAATTAGGTCTAAAATGATGTGTGCAAGGTTTCGTGAAAATCGGTGCAGATTAAGATATAGCTCCCATATATATTTTCATCCCATTTAATGTAAGTCCACCAAAGTCCCTATATATCTTTCGATTTACACGAAGTTTAGCATATCGTATTCAATTAGGTCTAGAATGATGTGTGCTGAGTTTCATGAAAATCGGTTCAGATTTGGATATAGCTCCCATATGTACTTTCGTCCGATTTAATGTAAATGGTGCACCAAAGCTATATTTCTTTGATTTGAAATTTGGCACAGCGTATATAGTATAATGTGTGTTAAGTTTCCTGAAAATCGGTTCAGATTTAGATATAGCTCCCATATATATTTTCGTCCCATTTAGGGTAAATGGTGCACCAAAGTCCCTATTTATCTCTCGAATTGCGCGAAATTTGGCACAGCGTAATGAATTAGGCCTAGAATGATGTGTGCTAAGTTTCGTGAAAATAGGTTCAGATTTAGATATAGCTCCCATATATAGTTTCGTCCGATTTTAGGTAAATGGTGCACCAATGTCCCTATATATCACTCGAT
Organism: Musca vetustissima; assembly: GCF_032173495.1. Taxonomy (NCBI): domain Eukaryota; kingdom Metazoa; phylum Arthropoda; class Insecta; order Diptera; family Muscidae; genus Musca; species Musca vetustissima. The sequence continues at coordinate 83,669 of NW_026889426.1, forward strand.
TTGCACGAAATTTGGCACAGAGTGATAATTTAGGCCTAGAGATTTGTGTGCTAAGTTTCATGAAAATCGGTTCAGATTTAGATATAGCTCCCATATATATTTTCGTCCGATTTAATGTAAATGTTGGTGCACCAACATCAATATTTACCTTTCGATTTACACGAAGTTTAGCATATCGTATTCAATTAAGTCTAGAATGATGTGTGCTAAGTTTCGTGAGAATCGGTTCAGATTTAGATATTCCCATATATAGTTTCGTCCGATTTTATGTTAATGGCGTGATAATCTAGGCCTAGAATGATGTGTACTAAGTTTCATGAAAATCGGTTCAGATTTAGATATAGCTCCCATATATATCTTCGTCCGATTTAATATAAATGGTGCACCAAAGTCACTATTTATCTTTCGATTTGCACGTAATTTGGCACAACGTAATGAACTAGGCCTTGAATGATGTGTGCTGAGTTTCATGAAAATCGTTTCAGATTTAGATATAGCTCCCATATATATAGTTTCGTCCGATTTTATGTAAATGTCCCTATATGTCATTAGGTCTAGAATAATGTGTGTTAATTTTCCTGAAAATCGGTTCAGATTTAGATATAGCTCCCACATATATTTTCGTCCTATTAAATGTAAATGGTGCACCAAAGTCCCTACATATCTTTCGATTTCCACGAAATTATGAACAGCGTAATGAATTAGGTCTAGAATGATGTGTTTTAAGTTTCGTGAAAATTGGTTCAGATTTAGATAAAGCTCCCATATATATTTTCGTCCAATTTAAGGTAAATGGTGTACCGAAGTCCCTTTATATCTTTTTGTTAAATTTCCTGAAATCGTTGAAATCGGTTCAGATTTAGATATAGCTTCTATTACTGGTTAGAAATATTGAATGCACACCACATGGGTAAGGGTACAAATAGTTCGTCCCAGAGGAATATAGACACGTTTTTACCTATTTTCAATATGCAATTATTATCCAACACATAAAATTTCATCATATCCTTCAAATTCCGCTTATTTTGTAATAGCTAACAAATTTCTTCTTTCCCAACATAGCACATAACACAATAGACAAAGGGACCCATTTCGATGACCCAAAACATACAAAAGATTCAAGTTTAACAATATTTCATAATACATGAAGGTAATAATATTTATGGCCATCATTATTCTATAATAATATTTAGGTAAGAAATAAAATATATTTTTTGTGTACCTCTCTTCGCTTGTTTTTTGCAGGGTTTTGCGAAATTTCTACTGTTTCCCTTTGTGTTTTGGAATAGTGCCGCTGCAAAAGAAATACACCAGCAACAACACACTACCGCCACCATCATAGCCATCACAATTTGGACAATAAAGAAAAAACACCGTCTGACTACTGCAATTGCATTTCTTAAAGACCCAAATGGCCTTTGTTTGGCACCTAACCGTAAGTCAGTCGTTTCAGACATCACTTTGAACTGCAGTTGCTCGGTTGGTATTTTGCACTTTGTGGTCTATAGCTAAAGAAAGAAGAAGAAGAAAAAATACCGCCACCGAATAGCCTCAACGGTGGTGGTATATCTGCAAATAGGTCCTCTATATATATCTATGTAGAAACGCGGAGATATGAGTGAGTATGCTGCTGTTTGGTGTTATAACAAATGAAAGAATGGTGGAACAAAAAAAAATCACAGACAAACAAAAAACCTAGCATTAGTAAAGATTTAACATAACAAACAACAGAAGCAACAACAATAACAACAGCCAAATCGACACGTATTGAACTTCCAACATAATATCAAAAATTGTGGGAGCATTACGTCGTCGTTGATTTTCACCAGTTAGGTGATTTTTTTTTTTCTTTTCATTGGATTTTAATCTGAATGGACAGTGGCTAGATTGGTTGAATATTGGCGATTAAGGTAAATAAATTCTGTCGTAATTTGTTATTGTGTGGAGCGAGGAAATACTATACTTATACAAATAGAATTTTATATGAGAATGTTCACCATTGTTTTAGGTCGGGCCGAATTTAAAATGTCGAAAATGGGTCAGATTAATTATATAGAGGCAAACCATTGTAATTTGTCTTCAAATGCAAAATTACAGCTATTACATTTAAAAATGTGACTTAGGGGCAGTGGATTGTCTTCCAGACTAAAATACGAAAGACATCGGGTTAAAATTCCAGAGGAGGAGAAATATTTATTTCAAGGATGTTTTCATATATTTGCAAAAATAAGCTTACATTCCCTTCCAGATGAAATATATCTGAAGCCTCCTGACATTCTAATAACCAATCATCATCGTCACCGAATGAAAACCAGTAAGGAAAGTAGTAAAGTCGGACGGGGCCGACTATATGGTACCCTTAAACTGACGTATCCAAAAAACGTCGAATTTTTGAAGGATCATTAACATTAAATTGGATTATCAAAAATAAGTGACTAAGGGAATAAGACCTTTATCTAAATGTGAACCAACTTGGATCTCTCCACAAACATGTTATTCGTTTTTTACAACAGGACAAAATTATCTAAATCGATTTAAAGCAAATATCTATCGTACACCATATGAATATTTGGAACCCAATTAACACAAAGTCGGTCGGAAATATTTATGTGGGAGCTATGTCTACATCCGAACCGATTCAACAAAACTTGACACACGATAGGTTAAAGTAACTTCAATATGTTGTGCAAATTTTGTTTCAATCGGCATAAATTCCGGTCTTTGGTGCCCCATTTACATTAAATCGAACGAAAATATATATGGCAGCTCTATTTAAATCTGAGCCGATATTCACGAAACTTACCACACATCAATATAGGCCTAATTCAGTACGCTATGCCAAATTTCGTGCAAATCTTAATATATATAGGAACTTTAGTGAACCATTTACATAAAATCGGACGAAAATATATATGGGAGCTATATCTAAATCTGAACCGATTTTCACGAAACTTAGCACACATCAGGTTGATGCACCATTTACCTAAAATCGGGCGAAACCATATATCGGAGCTATATCTAAATCTGAACCGATTTTAACAAAACTTCGCAGACATCAGTCTGGACCTAAGTCGGTACTATGTACAAAATTTTGTGTCAATCGGACCAATATTGGATGTTTCAAGGCAGGCTCGTCAACTTGTTCGCCAGATATGTTATCTCCTTAGCTTTAATAAAAACAATAATAACGAAACTATATCAGTACTTGACATATAGCGAACATTTTCTGCAATTATGTATCTCACCCTTCAAGAACCCGGAATGCAGCCACATCAGTGGGAAAATGCAAAATCATGAGAAAGTGTCACCCAGAGAAAAATGGCAATACTAATGAAGCAAGATCTCAACCATTGCTAAAAATTCAAGTAGGCGTTTTTACTAGGCAACAACAGATGGCAGGCCCATCACCTAGGTCGTCAATTAAGTAACCTCCTTTGATTTAGATGAATATGAATTGGAAAAAATCCCAAGACGAGTAACAGAACATATAGCGAACATTTTCTGCAAATATGTATCACTCTTTATGAATTAGGAATGCTAAATTAGGCCACATCAGTGGGAAAATTCATGAATGTTTTTCACCATCCAAATTACCAAATTTTTTTTAGCAGCTTTTACTTCAGGGATTTTTTCTTCTAATCTAGTTTTGAATCTAACTCAAGGTTTATAATGGCTGCGTGCAGTTAAACATATGTAGCGTGTCATGTGCACCATAACCACATGTCGGGATATTATCAATCGTGGCCAATATGAATTAAGGCAGCTAAACCATCCAAAACTCATTTGTACAAAAACGACTCCGATATTTTGAGATAGCTGCTGCCATGTATGTATTCACCTTTTATTCCCGAATTGTTTCCCTAACTGCATCAGTGTGAATACGATTCAATCCTGGTTGATAAGCCTGTTTATCTGGAACCTTTCTTTTTTAACTCTGGACCACTCTCTTCAGATCATGCAGATGCTTATTGACAGGCCTAGATGGAGCTTCGGACAGCTGTTTTTGCAGCACCCAAACAGATATTGTATCAATCACATCTTATTTTGTTTACGGAAAGGAAGGATATTCGTCTCCAAATCTATGTGATATATTGGAGTCATGAGAAGATACTCTGTTGCAGACCTCAGGGCGGCATTCTGGAAGAATTGAATTTTTTTCATTGCGTTGCACAAACGTTGGCTGACCACGCTGGAGCCGCATGGTTCACCACAGACCGGCATATCGCTGTATGGGTTGTTAACAAAGTTTCTTTATTCTTCCGGCTTGTGACTTGCGATCCTCGTCCCTACTCTTGAATTTATCACAATACGAACCCTAGAACTTTGGGGTAATTAGTGATAGGAATTATGGTACCATTATCCAGCACATTCAGAAGTATCTGCATCACCCTTAGGCAAACAAATTGGCCGTGGAGTTAGTGGTGGATATTTCTATATTCCTGATAAAACTCTATTATATCAACCTATATCAAATTAATTGTTTTGGCCCAGACGCCATCATCGTGTACATAACTATCTTTATGGCGTCTGGTAGGACATAAAGGAATTGTGGTACCATTATCCAGCACATTCAGAGGCATCTGCATCATCCTTAGGTAAACCATTTGGCCGTGGAGTTAGTGGTGGATATTTCTATATTCCTGATAAAACGCTGTTATATTAACCTATGTCAAATGTAATTTTTTGGCCCGGACGCCATCATCGTGTACATAACTATCTTTATGGCGTTTGAACATGACTGGAGGATATTTCGCTCGAGTAGTTTGATGTAAATGACGGAACCAAATGCCTTTTATAAATTCAGCGGTAATGTAATCGTTATAAAGCTATTTTGCTTCCGAAATCCATGTTGATGATTAGCATCTGAGTAGCATTCACGAATTCTGGAGGGTAGCAATGCCTCAATAGTCTTAGTTAATTGTTACATAGAGCGTAGCAATGCCTAAAAGTGAGAAAGGCCGGCCATACTCACCTTTGCTGACATCCTTTCCTGACTTCAGTAGCGAGACAACTGTGTTCATTTTGGAATATATAAACGACAAATTAAGGAATCTGGTTAAGGAATCTGGTTAGGGACTCCTAGCTCACCTAGCTAATTCAAAAACATAGTGTCAGAATCCTGATTCTGAGATAAGTAGTTTTGTACTACAAAGATCTTCACGCTCGTTTGCTAATCCCCCTGTCTCTACTATGTATTTGCAAGTATATAGCGAGCGGTTGCAGCTATAATGAAGAGTTTTCTGAAGCAATGATTGGTGAAATCTCTATACCGAACATTTTCTACAAAAATATTTTTTAAACTACAGAAAACCGGGAGGCCAAATTACAACCACTTTGGAGGGAGGATGTGGCTAATACTTTCAAAATACAGAAATTTGAGTGGTACATATCTCATTTATTCTTCTAATAATATCCTCCACCGATTAAACCACTGTGCCAGAGATTACTTCCATGGTGCAAATTATTCTTTAAGCGAATCGAACTCGGAACAGTAATTGTTTTTGCCGCATGATGCTGTTGTCATCTATGCAACAGTTGCAACTGTTGCCCAGTAAACTATTTGATGACGAAGAAGTAGTCAAATTAGGTTCGATGAAATAAATTGTAGGGAAATATGAAAATTTGCCAAAGCAACAAGATTTTGGCGAGTAAAAAATTCTTATGGGGATGAAAGGCCTTGGCTATATATGATGGACCCAGAAGGACAAATTTGTCATAATTCAAGTTTTTGTATTATGATTGGGTCCAATGTTACTGACATAGATGAACATAGCAGATGCTATTTGGGAAATATTGCAGAAAGAGGAGTTATCTGCGATAGGAGTTTCTGGTAGGTCTAGTTCGGGCTATTAGTAATATTTGCAAGAGGTCAGACAGCTATCTTTGGAGGTTTCTTTGATGAAGCGACAGTTGGTTAAAATACAGTACCGAGGGGAGAGATTTAGAAGAAGGTCTATACTGGGAAATTGAAAGAACAATTATCTTTATAGGTTCCATTATAGATTCGGCTGATACAGCAGGGACTGCGAACAACCACGCGCAATCTTTATAATTAATATCCCGAAGGGTAGATTTGACCATGTACACATAGATATAGTATGTCCTTTTCCACCTTCACACAATAATCGTTATTTGTATCCGCTAAGAATATTACGGCTGCAGCGATAGCTCAGACGTTCTTATCTAAATATGAGTCACGTTTTATTGGGAATTTTCTGTAAAACACGGAATTCTAAAACACAGGCACTTCAGAGTCAAGACAACTCGAAAATAATTTTAAGAACATAGGACCAAATTCATCGGTATATGTGTGCTGGGTCATGAATGCACTCTTTTTCGTTTATTTTTTCTGCACATTTTTGCACACAATCATTGTCTGCTGGTGGTGGTAGTGGTGGCGGTATGAAGGTAGAGCTCATAAATTCATTTAATTCAATAAAACCAATTCACATGAACACCATGAAACAATAAATAATGTTATTAATAAATAATAAAAGGTAATACTTTGCCAATTGCTACCTGTTTTCAATTTCAAACGTGGTTCCTGCAAACCATAATCTCCTGGTATTTCGTCTCTTGGCTCCTTCATCCTCAGTGGAGCCAAATGCATAGATAAGAACAGTAACTACAACAACAACTGGTGCTGACACAATTGAATTTATATGATGGCGCTGCAAGGAAACCGACACTTATGTTCCTTCTACAGATTCTTGAGCCAAGTTCGTTTTGCCTAGTTGATGGTTTTTTGTCGATGTTTTCTTCTGGCGTGATATAGAGTTTAAAATAGCGGTAGTTGAACGGTATCAAGACAGTCCATAAATTTTAGCAGAAGATATTGTTAGCTATCAATAGATGATTACCACACTGAAAGGAGATAGTTTGCCACAACTGCTGCCACAAACACCACCACCACCAACAGGCATATCGACATTTGGCACCATGTGTATTATGATGGTTTGTACTTATCTAGCCATTAGTTTCCTGACTGTTTAATTGAAGGTGATGTGGTGGTGGTGGGGGAGATCTGCAGACAAGTAGAAGTGTTAAGTACTTATTCCTTCTGTTTTCAAGAAGTTTCTCACATTTACAAATAGTTAAATTGATGTTAAGTGATTTTCGTTGCTGATGCTAAGTTCTCACATCATATATCGGCTATTATAGGAAAAAAATATAAACCATAATCTTTTTAAATTGGCAATGAAGAAAATATAGGTACCTTCTTAAGAAAGCTGTGATAGCATAACAGTTTCCATGACCTAATTCTTAAAAAGAAATTTTCAACGTAAATACATACCTTTGGAGAAGACACATATTAGGAGAATATTCTTGGAAATATTGATTACTTTTGTTTTGAAAGTACGTTAGTTAAATTAAATTATGTGAAGGGATAATACCACATACTTCATGGGGTTGATTAGGTCCATAGATGTTGATTCTATGTTGAAAAGACAAAATTATGTAAATTAATTTAAAGCAAATATCAATCGGACACCCGTTGATTATATGGATAAATATCCGATAAAAATTAGGAATTTGGTGCAACTATACCTAAAACTGAACCGATTGCCAAAGATTAATTTATATGAACTACAGTTCATTGTACAGAATTAAGTTTCCTTTTAGGAAACTTAACACACATCATTCTTGACCAAATTCATTACCCTGTGCCAAATTTCGTTCAAATCGAAAGATATATAGGGACCGTTTACATTAAATCGGACGATAATATAATTAAAATTGGGAAAAATCGGTTCAGATTTAGATATAGCTCCCATATATATTTTCGTCCGATTTTATGTAAATGGTGCACCAAACTTCCAATATTGGTCCGCTTGAGACAAAAGTTTGCACAGAGTACTGAATTACGTCCATATTGGTGTGTGTCAAGTTTTGTTGAAATCGGTTGAGATTTAGATATAGGTCCCATATATAGTTTCGTCCGATTTTATGTAAATGGAGCACCTTACTGCCAATATTGGTCCGATTGAGACACAATGTTGCACAGAGTACTAAATTACGTCCATATAGGTGTGTGTCAAGTTTTGTTGAAATCGGTTCAGATTTAGATATAGCTCCCATATATAGTTTCGTCCGATATCATGTAAATGGTGCACCAAACTTCCAATATTGGCCCGATTGAGACAAAAATTTGCACAGAGTACTGAATTAGGTCTAGATTGATGCATGAGAAGTTTTATTGGAATCAGTTCAGATTTAGATATAGCTTCCATATAAAGTTTTCAATTCAATTTTCCATAAATTTCAAATTGGTATGTGTATGGGTTGTTTTAATTTAGTCCATATATCTATGTACGCAGTTAATTTTGTCCGATTCCAATTCAGTGGTCCTCCAAAGATACTACGTCTATTCTATGAAAAGGATGTTGTACATATGTGCATCTCTCGTATGTACCCAAAGTGGTGAAGGGTACTATAAAGTCGAGCCCGTCCGACTTTAGAACTTTCCGAACTGGTAAAATCTTAGTGAATAAAGAACTTCTTCCTAAAAAAGTCGCACTTAATTATACCCTTCACCACACTGTGGTACAGGGTGTTATGCCTGTGTGTATATGTTTGTAACAGGCAAAATGAATCGAGATAGACCCATCGTTCCTTTTGAAAATATGCATAGAATCATTTTCCGAGTCGACTTATGCAAGTTCGTCTGTCCGTCCATGTATGTTTGTGAACAAAGTACAGGACGCATTTATAATCCGATTTGGATGAATTTTGACACATGTCACTTATTTGGCCTAAGAACGAACCCTACTGAAATTTGGAGAAAATCGGTTCAGATTTAGATATAGCACTTATATATAGTTTCCTCCGATTTGATCTAAATGGTGCACCAAACACCCAAGGATTGTCTGATTAGGACAAAATTGTGCACAGCGTACTGAATTAGGTCCACATTGGTGTATACGAAGTTTTGTGGAAATCGGCTCAGACTTAGATATGGCTCCTTAATATATGTAGTTTCGTACAAGTTTTTTAAAATGGTGAATCAAACTCACAATATTTGTCCGATTAAAAAAAAATTGCACAGCATACTGACTTAAGTACAGTTTGATGTCTATATAGTTTTGTGGAAATCGGTTCAGATTTAGATTTATGGATTGATGGAAATGGGTAACCAAACTTCCAAGGATTGACCGACAAAATTTTGCACAGCGTACTAAATTAAGTCCATATTGATGTATGCAAAAGACTTAAGACTTAGATATAGCTACCATATATAGTTTCGTACGATTTTTGGTAAATGGTGCACCAAACTCCCAAGGATTGTCCGATTGAGACAAAATTTTGCCTAGCGTACTTAATTAAGTCCAGTTTAATGTCTGTGGAGATTTTTTTTTAAATCGGTTCAGATTTAGTAACTCCCATGTAAAGTTTCGTCTGATTTTATGTAAATGGTTGTAATCTGTTCAGATTTAGTAAGTAAGTCCCATATACAGTTTCGTCCGATTTGATGTTACTGGTGCACCGAAGAGCCCATGGCTATTTGATTTACACGAAATTTGGCATAAGTGAGTTTAGAGTGATGTGTATTAGAGTTGCAAAAATATATCATCTATATATGGGCAATATTGCCAATTTTTTAACATAGCTGAAGCGGAGGTTCACCCCTTTATTACTCGGGAATTACTTAAGTATATGAAAAAGTGAATAGTTTTAGGTTAATTGATCTGTCGTTGTAAAACTGTGTCTACTTTAATGTAAAAAAATTGTAAAAACAGGTTAAGGCGAACCAGTTTTTTTATGTTCTCTAACGATTTGTGATTAAGCCACTAATTTCACTGTCTTCGTGTCAAAGTAAAACTAGAAGCCAATAAAGCCAATAAAATGGAGACTACGCCCCTTATGTATCATTTTTCAAAATTGTAACTGCATCTACCTTTAAATGATGCTGACATTTTGAAGCTCGATTTTGAATATTTTTTTAATTTTACTTCTAGCTTTAATACGCATACAGGAATATCTAAAAATCGATTACAAGATTATTGTAGTCGCGATTCTGCGTAATTTGATATGTATTTTGTGTATGTAGTATGCACAGCTTCAAATTTATACTCATCCGAAGGTGAAATTTTTGAGCGATCAAATGTCTAAAAAACCTATTTTTGGGGCCAAATTTTTAGATCTGTCAACTGAATGATATGGGTACCCGCGATCAAAAAGGTTTTTTTACGTTTCGGATGATATAAAATCTTCTTCGTGAAAATCCATCTTTTAGAAAAACAAGAAATTTGGCAAAAAATGTTTTTCAAAATATCGCGGATTTATTTGCGTTTTCTGTGTATCATTTCCGCTTCAATAAATGACCTCATACGGATTTTGATCTTTTTCGAAAAGAGAACTTTAAAAACTTCAGCCGAAAGAGAGATGTACCCAATTTATCTCAAAAATAGTGTGAGGTGACACATCCATGGCTCTTAATGGACCACATTGAAATCGGTATAGATCGATGTATTTTTTTAGGGTGCACACCGAAATCGGATGCGCGTTAATGGCATATGGAGTTTTCGGAAATTATTCGTGTTTTACGAGTTTTTGGGTACTTCAATGCAGCGTGTGGCACATCTTAGCCGTCAAATGAAATTTCGCAAAATAAATATGGATTGGAAGATAAACTTCAGTACTTCCTGGAAACCGCATGCGCATCAAATGATTTTGAGAATTACGCGATTTAGACGCAATTTAAAATGTATATTTCATAATATTATTTTATTTTAAGATTTATTCCTATTTATAGAATTCTATGATTTATAGAAAGGGTCTTGATATAATCCGCATGGGGTATACTTATACACAAAAAGTGATTATTTTTAAATATGTCAATTTTTTGGCGAAATTCGGGTAAAATAGCAGAATAACCCCAACATTTTTCTTCTGAAATTTCTGGTATAAAATTAAACCAGTAAGGAAAGTAGTAAAGTCGGACGGGGCCGACTATATGATACCCTTCACCACTATGGGTGTATTAAACCGGACTATTAACATAAAATTGGATGAAAAAAAAAATATGTGATATTTATCTAAATATGAATCTACCTAGATCTATTCATAAAGTATGTCAATCGACTTCAAACAAATATAAATAGAAAACGAAACTACGTAATTCTATGCTCAATTTTGTACGTTGCTCAAAATTTGATGTCAATCTGACTAACATGAGGAGTTTGATGCCCAATTTACTTGAAATTGGGCGAAAATATATATGGAAGATCTATCCAAATATTAAGCGATTTTAAACAAACCTGTCACAGGTTAGGTTATACTAATTTCAGAACTTTACTATCAGCCTATTGGTTCCTTGGTGCGTCAATTACTTAAAATCAATCTATAATAAAAGGGAGCTATATCTAAATCTGGACCGATTTTCACGAAACAAGGCAGACATCACTTTAAGCTCAATTCAGTACGTTATGCCAAATTTCGTGCAAATCGAAAGATATACAGCGACTTTGTTGCACCATTTACATGAAATCGGAAGAAACTATATGTGGGAGCTATAAAGAAATCAGGACCGATTTTCTCGAAACTTGGCAGACATCATTCTAGGCTCAATTTAGTACGTTATGCCAAATTTCGTACAAATCGAAAGATATATAGGGACTTTGGTGCACCATTTACATGAAATCGGACGAAAGTATATATGGGAGCTATATCTAAATCTGGACCGATTTTCTCGAAACTTGCCAGACATCATTCTAGGCTTAATTCAGTACGTTATGCTAAATTTCGTGCAAATCAAGAGATATATAGGGACTTTGGGGCACCATTTACATGAAATCGGACGAAACTATATATGGGAGCTATATCTAAATCTGGACCGATTTTCACGAAACTTGGCAGACATCATTCTAGACTTAAATGATTACGCTGTACCAAATTTCGTGCAAATCGAAAGATATATGGGGACCGTTTACATTAAATCGGTTAAATATATATATGGGAGTTATATCTAAATCTGAACCGATTTTTCCCAATTTCAATAGGGTTCGTCGATTTTCACGAAACTTGGCAGACATCATTCTAGACTCAGTTCAGTACGTTATGCCAAATTTCGTGCAAATCGAAAAACATAAAGGGACTTTGGGGCACCATTTACATGAAATCGGACAAACCAAATATGGAAGCTATATCTAAATCAGGACCGATTTTCTCGAAACTTGGCAGACATCACTCTAGGCTTAATTCAGTGCGTTATGCCAAATTTCGTGTAAATCGAAAGATATATAGGGACTTTGGGGAACCATTTACATGAAATCGGACGAAACTATATATGGGAGCTATACCTAAATCTGGACCGGTTTTCTCGCAACTTGGCAGACATCACTCTAGGCTTAATTCAAGGCGTAATGCCAAATTTCGTGCAAATCAAAAGATATATAGGGACTTTGGGGCACCATTTACATGAAATCGGACGAAACTATATATGGGACCTATATCTAAATCTGGACCGATTTTCTCGAAACTTGGCAAACATCACTCTAGGCTTATTTCAGTACGTTATGTTAAATTTCGTGCAAATCGAAAGATATATAGGGACTTTGGGGCACCATTTAATGAAATCGGACGAAACTATATATGGGAGCTATATCTAAATCTGGACCGATTTTCTCGAAACTGGGCAGACATAATTCTAGGCTCAATCCAGTACGTTTTGCCAAATTTCGTGCAAATCGAAAGCTATATGGGGACTTTGGGGCATCATTTACATGAAATCGGACGAAACTATATATGGGAGCTATATCTAAATCTGGACCGATTTTTACGAAACTTGGCAGACATCATTCTAGACTTAAATGATTAGGCTGTACCAAATTTCGTGCAAATCGAAAGATATATAGGGACCGTTTACATTAAATCGGTTAAATATATATATGGGAGTTACATCTAAATCTGAACCGATTTTTCCCAATTTCAATAGGGTTCGCCGATTTTCACGAAACTTGGCGGACATCACTCTAGGCTTAATTCAGTACGTTATGCCAAATTTCGTGCAAATCGAAAGACATAAAGGGACTTTGGGGCACCATTTACATGAAATCGGACTAAACTATATATGGGAGCTATACCTAAATCTGGACCGGTTTTCGCGAAACTTGGCAGACATCACTCTAGGCTAATTTCAGTACGTTATGCCAAATTTCGTGCAAATCGAAAGATATATAGGGACTTTGGGGCACCATTTACATGAAATCGGACGAAACTATATATGGGAGCTATATCTAAATCTGGACCGATTTTCTCGAAACTGGGCAGACATAATTCTGGGCTCAATCCAGTACGTTTTGCCAAATTTCGTGCAAATCGAAAGCTATATGGGGACTTTGGGGCATCATTTACATGAAATCGGACGAATCTATATATGGGAGCTATATCTAAATCTGGACCGATTTTCTCGAAACTTGGCAGACATCACTCTAGACTTAAATGATTAGGCTGTACCAAATTTCGTGCAAATCGAAAGATATATAGGGACCGTTTACATTAAATCGGTTAAATATATATATATGGGTACTATATCTAAATCTGAACCGATTTTTCCCAATATCAATAGAGTTCGTCCTTGTGCCGAATAAGTGACCTGTGCCAAATTTCATCCAATTCGGATCATAAATGCGACCTGTACTTTGTTTACAATTTATACATGGACAGACAGACGGACGGACGGACATGCATAAATCTACTTAAAAAATGATTCTATGCATATTCTCAAAAGGAACCATGTGTCTATCTCGTTTCCTTTTGCCTGTTACAAACATATGCACAAAGACATAATACCCTGTACCACAGTGTGGTGAAGGGTATACAAATAAATATGATGACATTATTTTTTCGAACCAAAAACAAATATTTTTCCTCAATATCTTGTTTTGTTGTCGCTGTGATTTACAAACCGCTACATGGACTTGCGTGATTTTGATATCATTTGATTCATCATGGTGTTTAGATTATGTAGATATTTTTAAATTAATTTTTAGGTGTGTGTATGTCATTAATATAATGAAAATATTGATGTAATCTGCTATATTTTTATACCCATCACCACACTGTGGTACAGGGTATTATGTCTTTGTGCATATGTTTGTAACAGGCCAAAGGAAACGAGATAGACCCATGGTTCCTTTTGAGAATATGCATAGAATCATTTTTTAAGTCGATTTATGCATGTCCGTCCGTCCGTCCGTATGTCTGTCCATGTATTTTTGTGAGCTAAGTACAGGTCGCATTTATGATCCGAATTGGATGAAATTTGGCACAGGTCACTTATTCGGCACAAGGACGAACCCTATTGAAATTGGGAAAAATCGGTTCAGATTGAGATATAGTACCCATATATATATTTAACCGATTTAATGTAAACGGTCCCTATATATCTTTCGATTTGCACGAAATTTGGTACAGCGTAATCATTTAAGTCTAGAGTGATGTCTGCCAAGTTTCGAGAAAATCGGTCCAGATTCAGATATAGCTCCCATATATAGATTCGTCCGATTTCATGTAAATGATGCCCCAAAGTCCCCATATAGCTTTCGATTTGCACGAAATTTGGCAAAACGTACTGGATTGAGCCTAGAATTATGTCTGCCCAGTTTCGAGAAAATCGGTCCAGATTTAGGTATAGCTCCCATATATAGTTTCGTCCGATTTCATGTAAATGGTGCCCCACAGTCCCTATATATATCTTTCGATTTGCGCAAAATTTGGCATAACGTACTGAAATTAGCCTAGAGTGATGTTTGCCAAGTTTCGAGAAAATCGGTCCAGATTTAGATGTAGGTCCCATATATAGTTTCGTCCGATTTCATGTAAATGGTGCCCCAAAGTCCCTATATATCTTTTGATTTGCACGAAATTTGGCATTACGCACTGAATTAAGCCTAGAGTGATGTCTGCCAAGTTTCGAAAAAAACCGGTCCAGATTTAGGTATAGCTCCCATATATAGTTTCGTCCGATTTCATGTAAATGGTGCCCCCAAGTCCCTATATATCTGTCGATTTACACGAAATTTGGCATAACGCACTGAATTAAGCCTAGAGTGATGTCTGCCAAGTTTCGAGAAAATCGGTCCTGATTTAGATATAGCTCCCATATATAGTTTAGTCCGATTTCATGTAAATGGTGCCCCAAAGTCCCTTTATGTCTTTCGATTTGCACGAAATTTGGCATAACGTACTGAATTAAGCCTAGAGTGATGTCTGCCAAGTTTCGTGAAAATCGGCGAACCCTATTGAAATTGGGAAAAATCGGTTCAGATTTAGATGTAACTCCCATACATATATTTAACCGATTTAATGTAAACGGTCCCTATATATCTTTCGATTTGCACGAAATTTGGTACAGTCTAATCATTTAAGTCTAGAATGATGTCTGCCAAGTTTCGTGAAAATCGGTCCAGATTTAGATATAGCTCCCATATATAGTTTCGTCCGATTTCATTTAAATGATGCCCCAAAGTCCCTATATAGCTTTGGATTTGCACGAAATTTGGCAAAACGTACTGGATTGAGCCTAGAATTATGTCTGCCCAGTTTCGAGAAAATCGGTCCAGATTTAGATATAGCTCCCATATATAGTTTCGTCCGATTTCATTAAATGGTGCCCCAAAGTCCCTATATATCTTTCGATTTGCACGAAATTTAACATAACGTACTGAAATAAGCCTAGAGTGATGTTTGCCAAGTTTCGAGAAAATCGGTCCAGATTTAGATATAGGTCCCATATATAGTTTCGTCCGATTTCATGTAAATGGTGCCCCAAAGTCCCTATATATCTTTTGATTTGCACGAAATTTGGCATTACGCCTTGAATTAAGCCTAGAGTGATGTCTGTCAAGCTTCGAGAAAACCGGTCCAGATTTAGGTATAGCTCCCATATATAGTTTCGTCCGATTTCATGTAAATGGTTCCCCAAAGTCCCTATATATCTTTCGATTTACACGAAATTTGGCATAACGCACTGAATTAAGCCTAGAGTGATGTCTGCCAAGTTTCGAGAAAATCGGTCCTGATTTAGATATAGCTCCCATATACAGTTTAGTCCGATTTTATGTAAATGGTGCCCCAAAGTCCCTTTATGTCTTTCGATTTGCACGAAATTTGGCATAACGTACTGAATTGAGTCTAGAATGATGTCTGCCAAGTGTCGTGAAAATCGGCGAACCCTATTGAAATTGGGAAAAATCGGTTCAGATTTAGATATAACTCCCATATATATATATTTAACCGATTTAATGTGAACGGTCCCTATATATCTTTCGATTTGCACGAAATTTGGTACAGCCTAATCATTTAAGTCTAGAATGATGTCTGCCAAGTTTCGTGAAAATCGGTCCAGATTTAGATATAGCTCCCTTTTATTATAGATTGATTTTAAGTAATTGACGCACCAAGGAACCAATAGGCTGATAGTAAAGTTCTGAAATTAGTATAACCTAACCTGTGACATGTTTGTTTAAAATCGCTTAATATTTGGATAGATCTTCCATATATATTTTCGCCCAATTTCAAGTAAATTGGGCATCAAACTCCTCATGTTAGTCAGATTGACATCAAATTTTGAGCAACGTACAAAATTGAGCATAGAATTGCGTAGTTTCGTTTTCTATTTATATTTGTTTGAAGTCGATTGACATACTTTATGAATAGATCTAGGTAGATTCATATTTAGATAAATATCACATATTTTTTTCATCCAATTTTATGTTAATAGTCCGGTTTAATACACCCATATTGGTGAAGGGTATCATATAGTCGGCCCCGTCCGATTTGCTCAATTTGGTCCATTTTTACATATAGCTCCCATACATAATTTTTCTCGATTTCATACAAATGGTACACCAAAGCATCCAAGTCTTTTCGTTTGACATAAAATTTCTCATTGATTTCAGAATGGTATGTGTATGGGATTTTGTTTTAATTGGTTCAAATATCCATGTAGATTACACACGTAATTTCGCAAGATTCCATCTGTTCTATCTATAGGATATTGTACATATTTTGATCTCTTGTATGTATCCAAAGGGGTGAAGGGTATCATATAGTCGGCCCCGTCCGACTTTTGAACTTTCCTTACTGGTTATTGATATGTTGAAGTTCCCAGTCAAAGTTTTCCAAACTTTTTAATGTTCATAACTCACATCAATTATATTTTCAAATATTATTACTGTTATTATTCTTACATCTATTTCTCTACTAACTTCCTCACTATATGGACTGTAACTAACAGGAGTCATTAAAAAATAGTAAAATTCCAATTGTGTAACCGTTTTGTTCACATACACACATTCGAGCCATTAAATAGATCATAAAATCTACAAGATCATCAAATTGACTGGTAGACAAAACATGTTCAGATTTAATGATAACAAACGATATCGATATTCGGTTATATATTTTTTAATAATCTTTTAATAACATAAACGAGATTAAAAGCGGGGAAAACAATAACAACTATAACAATAATATAAACTACTCTAAAAATTTTTGATGGGCCATAGTTTATGATATGACCATTAAAAAATGCGTTCAACCGAAATCGTAAAAATGGTTCAGTTTAATCAACCGACAAACAACAAAAAGTAATTAAATTTAAATGTTTAATCATAATATTTAACAATGAATGAATGAAAGGAACACACGCATGCACTCAACACAGCACTGATTCACTCATCGTCACACACTCATCACACACACATTTGCTATGGAAGTTTTTTTTATGGATGCTTCAGAAATTATGCAAATTATTTTGATTGAGATCAAATAAAGACAAAACAGCAGCCATGTATAATCTCACCAACGGTGTTGAATCGAAAAGATAGAAGTTAGCATCAATCGCTGGTGCTGGTGGAGATTAACGTCGCCGCCACTGTTGTTATATTTAAATCAATGCCGAAATTAGGCCTCCACCCCAACCATTCCTTGGGAAAACTCTTTGATATCCCACCAAAAATTCGAGGAGTGACATTATTAATTTATTAAATTTATTTTAATTGCTGCTGTTTATGGGCATTGAATATAAACTTGGCTGTTTGATATAAGCCGACTCGACACCGATTCTGCCACCACCGATATCACCTCTAGCGAAACACTGCTTACTGGCCTACTGGTGGCCACTGTTTCTTTATCACATTTGGGGAAACTTGTTGTTAGCTCTGCGTGTGAGGTGCTTTGTAAGACGTACTACTGGCGATTGCTAACCACCACCACCAATGCTGTCGTTGCTGCTGCTGCTCCTGTAACATTTCTCTAATAAAATTTACATCAAAATTTATGTATCTGTATCGAGCTGCCAAACACTCAGTCTCCTAACACTGATAGCTGCCGACGCCATTCACACACAAAATCTCACGTAACGGTCAGTTTTGATTAGAATTTCCTTCGGTGATTGGATTGTGGACCCCGACCATTTCGAATGTCTGCATTTGAAATTATTATTGTATTATAATTTAAATGTTGTTCATGCGGTAGTTTGATTTTCTTTTGATTAGCGGCATTTAAAGTCTAAATTATAAGTTCGTTTAGTTCGAGACAGTCTAAGGTGTATAATATGGTAATTTTTCATAGAGGCTATGTAACAATTAAATTGGCCACCATGATAGTGGGAATAAATATGAACATTTTTTTGGGGAGGGAGGGGCTTGTTTGATGTTTATGGTATTGAATGAAAATATAGAGACCTGTTGATATGGAAATGGTGAATTAAAGTACAGGAACTCATCTTGGAAGGTGGTATATTTACGAAATGAAATCTTTATAGGGACTGTTTTAATGCGAAATTAATATACGACATTTTGTACACAAATTAATTTCAAACGGAAATTTTCATGAAATCGAACGAACTATATAGTGAAGCTATATCTTAATCAAAAAGAGAAATCTAAACCGAATTAGGTACACTGTCCATAACTTCATCACAATCGGAAAAACTATCCACATTTGGTGCACCATATATATGGGAACTACATCTAAAACTGAACCGATTTAAAACAAAGCATAAAACATGTCTCAATACATTAAGAAATACGGCAGTTTCTTTTATAGTTTGATGCAGCCATCAGAGAATGCTGATTTAACCAGGTCGCCGAATATGTCCGAAGACTCTTCCAAGGCGAAAACTGAAACTGTACAAAACAATTCAGCCTTCGGTCTCGCATTTTCCGGTAGTAGTCAAGTAGTCGGATCTAGCACTCATAAGTGAAACGCTAAAAGAAGCATGGGTATGGAAGGAGAATTTTATATAGCCAACGATACGTAGTAAGGATCCCAATTTAATAAGCGAGAAAGAATTCATGAGGATCAAGAATCACCTTAACATCGGGAGAAAATACGAGAGACTACCCTCACAAGGCCTCTACGGATCTTCAGGTCAATTGAATTACTATCTTGCGTACAGAGGTTGCCTCTGTCTGGAACTTTATCAAGGCGAAGTTAAAGTAAACCCACTTCATAGAATTGAAAAAAAAACTCGGGACCAATTCAGTAGTTGTGTCAGCGGAAATATCGAAAACTGAAGCGAAAACTGTACCGACTTTGGCAATGAAGATGATGACATAGACGGAGCAACAGCAACCTGTTGAGAAGAAATCCAAGATGTATTGTAGGAAGGCCGCCATTGAGAAGGGAAGAGTTGGACATATTGGCATGCCTTCACAGCAATAAGCAGGGCTACTCCAAAGGCTCTATCGGCAGTGGCCAAGAAGTACAATGGGAAGACTGCCACGAAGAAGACACCTGTGACAATGTAGATGATGAAATCGACAGAGAAAAATAAACCATCTGCAAAGAAACTCTTGTGTCAAAAACATCTCAGAATTTTAGAAAGCAATGGGTATATTGTACATATGTATCCTAACAATTTTATGTCAATGTTGCCTCGAAGGAACATACATGCCTTTCTGCAACCTATACTAAATTTAATTTCATTTGGGCGGATTTAGAGTTTGCGTACAATGGTGACAAATGCCCACTCTCGGAAAACCCAACCTACTATGAAAAAGCTAAGAAAAAGAAAGCCAAACTAATGTTGACGACCCCCGCACACGTATAAAGGACCACGATCTGCGAATCTGCACTTGGAATGTGCGCACGTTGTACAGAACAGGCGCAGTGTTCGCTTTGGCGGATATACTCAAGAAGTACAAAGCCGATATTATTGCCTTGCAGGAAATGCGATGGAAAAGGACTGGCGTAAGTAAATCATACGATTACGCCCTATTATTATACCTGCCATGAAACGAGACATGAATTTGGCTGCGGATTTATGGTTAACAGGAGAATAAAAGACCTTGTCTCCAGATTCACTACAGTATATGAGCGAATTGCTATAATCCGTATAAAAGCGAAGTTATTTTACATCAGTCTAATTTGCATTCATGCTCCGACCGAAGATAAAGATGAACAGACCAAAGACATATTTTACGAGCGCCTAGAAACAGCATATGACCGTTGCCCTGGACATGACATTAAAATTCTGCTAGAAGATTTCAATGCAAAAATCGGAAGGGAAAATATCTTTGGCCCCGCCGTCGGAAAATTCAGCCTTCATGAAGAAACATCCGACAACGGCATGAGGTTGATTGACTTCGCGGCAGCAAAAAACATGGTAGTTAGCAGCACCAGATTCAAGCATCTCGATATACACAAGACCACCTGAAGACCATCAGGAGAGACCTGATCAAGTAACGAGAAATCAAATTGATCATGTTGTGATAGACGGAAGGCATTCATCCAGTGTTTTAGACGTCCGATCGATCCGAGGAGCCAAGGTACGCACCCGTCTTAATGTTGCAGCAAAATACAACGCGGAAACTCTACGTCGAAAAGCTGCAAACACAACAGGTAGCCGAGAACTACTCCGCTCAACTTACCCATCTGCTTGAAGAAAGCACTTCTTGTCCCGATAATAGTATAGAAGCACAATGGCAAAGAATTGCCCACTCCCTACAAACTGCAGCAAAAGGAACAATTGGGTACCAAAAACCAACACCAAGAAACCCATGGTACGGTCAGGAGTGTCGTAATGCTATTGATGTGAAAAACGCAGCGTATAGGGCAACCCTGCAGACAGTAGCAACACGTAATATGAAGGAAAATTATCGGGAGAAAAGGAGAGAGGAGAAACGTGTTTTTAGAAAAAAGAAGAAAGAACAAGAAAAACGTGAGCGTGAGCAAATCGAGATTTACAGGAGTCAGAATGAAGTCCGGAAATTTTACCAACGAGTAAAACACCAAACCGAAGGCTTTGGTGCAGGCACATTCTCCTGTAGAGATAAAAAAGGAAACCTGGTGACAGATACAGACAGCGTGTTGAGGATCTGGAAGGAGCATTTCGAAAAGCTTCTAGTATCAAATAGTTGCGATGAAGAAGATACCACAGAACCAATAAGAGATGATGGTATAGAGTGTATACCACCTAGCCAAGATGAGGTCATAAAAGCACTTAATCGGCTCAATAACAACAAAGCAGCAGGAGCCGATGGGTTACCAGCCGAGCTATTCAAGACTGGTGGCCAGATGCTGGTCAGGAGCATGTACCAGCTTATTAGCACAATTTGGCTAGATGAACGCATGCCCAATGATTGGAACCTCAGCATCCTGTGTCCCGGTTAAAAAAGGAGACAAGACGATATGTGCCAACTATAGAGGAATAAGTCTTCTTCCCATCGCATATAAATTGCTATCCAGTGTGCTGTGTGAACGATTGAAGCCAATGGTCAATGACATCATTGGACCATACCAATATGGCTACAGACCTTGCAAATCCACCATTCCCCAGATTTTCACTTTGCGCCAAATCCTAGAATAGACCCACGAAAAACACATCGACACATACCACATATTCGTCGACTATAAAGACGCATTCGACAGCCCTATCCGTTCAGAGGTATTTACAATATTAATGCGGCTATGCAGGATAACTTTAAAGTCGGAAAGGACCTATCGGAGCCCTTTATTACCGAACAGGGATTCAGACAAGGTGACAGCTTGTCGTGTGATCTTTTTAACATCCTGCTGGAGGCAAAAGTGAACAGAAATGGCACTCTGTACACCAAACAACACATGTTACTCGCCTACGCCGATGACATCGATATAATGGGTCGAACATTGCGAGCGTTAACAGTCACCTTTGAACAAATTGAAAAGGAGTCTGCCAAAGTGGGTCTGACAGAGAAGACCAAGCTGATGGTATCAACACGCAAGACGTCCAGTAGACTCGGACCAACTGTGGAACTTGAGAACTACAGCTTCGAGGTAGGTAAAGACTTTATATACCTTGGTACCGCCATAAATAAAACGAATGACATCAGTTTTGAAATTCGGAGAAGGATTGTGATGGCCAACAGATGCTACTATGGCCTAAGTAAGCAGTTTAGAAACTAGCCACCTCCCGCCAGACCAAACTCACACTTTACAAGACGCTGATACTACCCGTGCTATTACATGGATCAGAAGCATGGGTACTTGCGCAAGCAGATGAGGCAGCTCTTGGGGTGTTTGAGAGAAAAATTCTCCGAAAGATCGACATAGTCAGACGTACTAAGCTGCAGCGACTACGGTGGCTAGGCCATGTTGTGCGGATGAATGAAAATGCCCCAGCTCAAAAGGCATATACAAATGAGCCTACTGATGGTTCCCGTAGAAGGGGAAGGCCACGAATTAGATGGAAAGACCAAGTAGAAAACATCATCTTGGAACGTGGTCTTCCAAATTGGTGGACTTGCGCACATGACCGACGCGCTTGGAAATCTTTTTTAAGCTCGGCTTATGGAACAACCGTTCTGTAACAAGCCAGCTAAGTAAGTACATAAAAAATAAATATAATTATCTGGTGAATAGTTTTTGTCAGGTTACAGTAGAATATACTAATTCTATTATTAAAACATGTCACACAAATAATATTTTTATTTTTTGATTAGTCATATACATGATAATACCAGTAAGGAAAGTAGTAAAGTCGGACGGAGCCGACTATATGATACCCTTCACCACTATGGGTATATTACAATGGAACAATGGAACAAAAGTATGTAAATCGACATCAAACAAATATCATCCGTTGGGCTAGGTCTGTACTTCTTTGTACGTTGTGCAAAATTTGATGTCAATCTAACAGATATGAGGAGTTTGATGCACAATTTACTTATATATGGATGCTATATCCAAATATGAACCGATTTCAACGAAACTTGTCACAGGTTAGGTTATAGGTTATATATATATCAGCCATATATTGGTTCCTTGGTGCGTCAATTACTTAAAATCAACCTATAATATAAGGGAGCTATATCTAAATCTCAACCGATTTTCACTAAACTTGGCACACATCATTCTGGATTAAATTCAAAACGCTATGCAACATAAGAACTTGGTATATTATTTAGATTATATATATATATATATCTAGATCTGAATCGATTTTCAGGAAACTCAGTACACATCATTTCAGCATCAATTCAGTACGTTATGTCAAATTTCGTGCAAATCGAAAGATGTATAGGGACTTTGGTGCACCATTTACATGAAATCGGACGAAACTATATGTGGGAGCTATATCTGAATCTAAACTGATTTTCACGAAACTTGGCAGACATCATTTTAGGCTCAATTCAGTACATTATGCCAAATTCAGTACATTATGCGACGTGCAAATCGAAAGATATATAGAGACTTTGGTGCACCATTTACATGAAATCGGACGAAACTATATATGGGAGCTATATCTAAATCTGGACCGATTTTCACGAAATTTGGCAGACATCACTCTAGGCCCAATTCAGTACGTTATACCAAATTTCGTGCAAATCGAAAGATATATAGGGACTTTGGTACACCATTTACTTTAAATCGGACGAAAATATACATGGGAGCTATATCTAAATCTGAACCGATTGTTCCCAATTTCAATAGGGTTCGTCCTTGGGCCAAACAAATGAGCTGTACCAAATTTCATCCGATTCGGATCATAAATGCGACCTGTACTTTGCTCACAAAAATAGATGGACAGACAGACGGACGGACGGACATGCATAAATCGACTTAAAAATTGATTCTATGCCAAAAGGAACCATGGGTCTATCTCGTTTCCTTTTGCCTGTTACAAACATATGCACAAAGACATAATACCCTGTACCACAGTGTGGTGAAGTGTATAATTACTACCTTAATAATCCTTATATCTTTAATGTCTCTTTAGAGTTCTAATGGTCAAAATCGAATTTTTTTTTTAATTTTCTATACATATTACATTTATATATTTCAATTTATATTATGAAAACCATATTATTATTGCATGCCACAGTTGACCTCTGCTGTTGCACTTGTCCTCTAAGTTATGCAGTTATTAAAGGGATTTGTCATTATTTTTACTTGCATTCGCCATACCGAACAAACATGTATGCTATACAGCAATGGAATATCTAATCAGTAAAAATCAATTTGCAATTCGAATAATATTCTTATTCTACAATTCGATTCATCATATGACATCTGTTTGGCTATGATGATTCCTCTTCATCTAGAGACATTTTTTCAATTCAACTTTTTTCGTTAATAATCGTCGAAATCATAATTTCAAATTCATTCATTGTCGTGATGAGGAACTGATTGTCAAATAATTTATCTTCTATTACATATGAAATTATATCGTTTGACGTTTGCTATTGGTTGAATTCAAGCTAAGAATATGACAATAGTGGAAAGCATACGGGTATAATAGGTTGGAACTAAAACGAAAAGTCAAAAACTTAAACTATGGCGAATTTGCTCCTGTGGGTTCTTAATATACTCGCTAGTGGCTCTCATCCACACAATGAATTTTTCAACCTGCGTTCCATTTTGTGTCACTGTATTATTTATATAACCCATGTCAATTCCTGTCATGGTTGGCAAAACATTTTCAGCGCGATCGAACCTCATACATTTTTCTTGTTTTCTATCCCACAAAGTGCATATTATATTCGACTATACGAAAGCAAACATCACGGTAAGTGGTTTTCAATTCAAGCTATCATATTGTAAAACATATGCATTTATTCCACCCACCCATATATTTTTTTGATTTGAAGTTCATTTCTGTTTGGGTGCATCAATATCAATTGAATCGAACAATACCTCAGATTCTACTTCATAGAACGTTTAAAAGTTATCATCTACTGTAAGATCGTCTACCAGCTCATTCCACTCTGGAAGATGACGTTCACAGATAGGCAACTTTGATATATGTAGTCGATAATAATAATTTCTAACAAAACGTATGTCGCGTCGGCCTGTGTCATAGTTTTGTGATTTTGGTGCCTGAATGGCAACAGTTGATCAGATGGTAATTTATGCCATTTCACGTATTGCACTGTTTGTGACACTTGCAACCGATGATTCGAAGCATATAATATTTATTTTTTTTTTCTGAGCTGTCATATTTTTTAACAATGAAATATTATTGTTATGAATATTGTTATTTTTGTTGAGGTTTTTTAAGGAAGTATGGATACGAAAATATGCAATAAGTTTATTAGTTTTTGTGACTAACTTTATAATCTATAATAAAAAGAAATGTATAAATTTATTTTTAGATACTAATGAAAATGTCGTTTAGAACTTTTAGGCACAATAAATTGGAAACCAATTTCATACATATGTTCTGTCTCATTTAAGATATTGTGAAGGTCCTAACCATCCTACCCAAAACGTTTTGTCAAAGAAACCGTAGTTTCTTCGAATATGTACTTCGAATATATTAAAACTAACAAAGTGGTATAAATTTCGTGGTTTCAAAAACATATGGTTAGAAATAGAAATCTGAGCGCCTTATCAACCGAATTCTCTGAAATTCGGTGCAATGAGTTCATAATGTGTACCAACTATTTCCTCTAAACATTATAAATTTCGGTCAATTTTTTCTGATAGTCCCTATATAACGGGCAATGTTATTGCCTTACATGAAATGCGATGGAAAGGGACATGCGTATGTAAATCAGATGATTACGCCCTGTATTATAGCAGCCGTGAATTTGGAGGCGGATTTATAATTAATTGGAGAATAAACCAGTAAGGAAAGTTGTAAAGTCGGACGGGGCCGACTATATGATACCCTTCACCACTATGGGTATATTAAACAGGACTATTAACATGAAATTGGATGAAATAATTAATCACATTATCACATGATAATGTGAATCTAACTGGATATATCAATAAAGTATGCAAATCGACTTCAAACAAATATAAATAGGTCATACGATGGGCTATGTCTGTACTTCTAGAAAACGCAACTTCGTAATTCTATGGTCAATTTTGTACGTTGTGCTAAATTTGTTGTCAATCTGACTAACATGAGGAGTTTGATGCCCAATTTATTTGAAATCGGGCGAAAATATATATGGAAGCTCTATCCAAATATTAAGCGATTTCAAGCAAACTTGTCACAGGTTAGGTTATACTAATTTCAGAACATTTTGTTCCTATTGGTTGCTTGGTGCGTCAACTACTTAAAATATGTGAGCTATATATATGGGAGCTATTTAGAAATCTGGACCGATTTTCTCGAAACTTGGCAGACATCACTCTAGGCTCAATTCAGTGCGTTATGACAAATTTCGTGCAACTCGAAGGACATATAGGGACATATGTGCACCATTTACATGAAATCGGACGAAACTATATGTGGGAGCTATATCTAAATCAGGACCGATTTTCATGAAACTTGGCAGACATCATTCCAGGCTCAATTAAGTACGTTATGCCAAATTTCGTGCAAATCGAAGGATATATAGGGACTTTGGTGCACCATTTACAGGAAATCGGACGAAACTATATGTAGGAGCTATATCTATATCTTGACCTATTTTCACGAAACTTGGCAGACATCATTCTAGACTCAATTCAGTACGTTATACAAAATTTCGTGCAAATCGCAAGATATATAGGGACTTTGGGGCACAATTTACATGAAATCGGACGAAACTATATATGGGAGCTATATCTAAATCTGGACCGATTTTCTCGAAACTTGGTAGACATCACTCCAGGCTTAGTTCAGTACGTTATGCCAAATTTCGTGCAAATCAAAAGATATATAGGGACATTGGGGCACCATTTACATGAAATCGGACGAAACTATATATGGGAGCTATATCTAAATCTGGACCGATTTTCTCGAAACTTGGCAGACATCATTCTAGACTCAATTCAGTACATTATGCCAAATTTCGTGCAAATCGAAATATATATAGGGACTTTGGGGCACCATTTACATGAAATCGGACGAAACTATATATGGGAGCTATATCTAAATCTGGACCGATTTTCACGAAACTTGGCAGACATCATTCTAGACCTAAATGATTAGGCTGTACCAAATTTCGTGCAAATTGAAAGATATATAGGGACCGATTACATTAAATCGGTTAAATATATATATGGGAGCTATATCTAAATCTGAACCGATTTTTCCCAATTTCAATAGGGTTCGTCCTTGGGCCGAATAAGTGACCTATGCCAAATTTCATCCAATTCGGATCATATGTGCGACCTGTACTTTGTTTACAATTTAACACCAACAGACGGACAGATGGACGGACATGCATAAATCGACTTAAAAAGTGATTCTATGCATATTCTCAAAAGGAACCATGTGTCTATCTCGTTTCCTTTTTCCTGTTACAAACATAGGCACAAAGACATAATACCCTGTACCACAGTGTGGTAGAAACTCTACACATCGTGATATATAAGACTTTCTTTGATTTCGAGGATAAATTAACAACATTTTTCATGGATGCACACCTTCAGGTTCCTCTTCTCTATTTGTATACCCTTCGCCACACTGTGGTACAGGGAAACGAGACAGGCACATGGTTCCGTTTGAGACTATGCAAAGAATCACTTTCTGAGTCGATTTATGCATGTCCGTCTGTCTGTCCATGTGAAATTGTAAACAAAGTACAGGCCTCATTTATGATCCCCATTGGATGAAATTTGGCGCAGCTGATTTATTTGGCCCAAAGACGAACCCTATTGAAATTGGGATATATAGTTTCGTCCGATTTAATGTATGTTATGCACCAAAGTTCCTACATATCTTTCGATTTGCAGTGTGTTGTGTGTAAAGATTTGGTAAAATATATATGTTCGTCCGAATTAATGTAAATGGTGTACTGAAAATCGGTTCAGATTTAAATATATATAATTTTTTGACCGATTAATGTAAATTGTGCACTAAAGATCCAAAGTTTGGCCGATTGACATACAATTTTGTTCTATGTACTGAAGTTACTATAAACCTACTTGTGTCACGTTTTCTTGAAATCGGTGCAGATTTACATATAGCTCCTATATATGCTTTCGTTCGATTTTAAGTAAATGGTGCACTTAAGAGCCATAGCTAGGCCGGTCGACACAACGTAATGAAATTAATATAAATTAATCTCTGGAAAGTTTTCTTGAAATTGGTTCAGATTAAGATATGGCATAGCTTCCATATATAATTTCGTCCTATTCATGTTAATTGTATGGGAGTTATATCTAAACCTAAGCAAATAATTAATGGGAGTCTGATTGAGATTACAGTTTAAACAGTACGCTATTGGGAAGCGCGTGTTAAGTTTAATCCATTTACAAAATTTAGAATAGGTTGTAGAATGACATGTGTAAGGATTGACGTTAGATCGGATAATAAAGATAGTCCTTAGGACAAATAAGTGAGCCGTGCCAAATTTCATCTCATTCGGATCATAAATGCGACTTGGGTTTTGGTTAACATTTTACAAGAACAGACAGGCGGACATGCATAAATCGGCTCGGAGAATGATACTTTTCACCAGACGAAAGTAAAAACGTTTTTATCTTCTTTAAATTTAATTATTCCGACATAATTAGCTTAAAATTCAAATCATTAATAATGTCCGTTATTGTAAAAATATCCCCTTATATCGAAATATTATACATAACTTGTTGACATATGACGATTTCACTGTTTTGAGATACGGTGCATAGTTCTTTCCTTTCTATGTAGCTTCTTAAGATACATTTTAAGGGAAGATGTCAGAATGGACTTATGCAGTCATTTAAATGACTTCTATTATAGTCGATCTAGATTACTGTATTGCATTTATGAATATGGTGCCTACATACTGATATTTTATTGTATTGTTCTAGATTAAAAATTTGTCATTATTTCCACAAGTTACTGTTAAGATATATACTACGAATAGCTATACTCCCTGCCATGTCGTCCATTTTAATTCCACAGCCATTAAGATAAACGGTTACTAAATAAAAATTGTCTTCCTATATAAATATTTATGAAGTTGACATGGATTACAATCACTGTTTTACATATTAACTAATTCCACCGCCAAAAATCTACTGTTAGACAACCAAAAGCAGAACATTGCAACGGCAGCAACAACAACAACAATTGTGGATGTTGGCCAAAACGAAAAAATAAAATTTTTTTAGAACATTCACATTGAAGCGTTCATTGAAGCAGTAACTGATATCGACAAAGGCATTTTAAATAACCACTCGCATTATCTAATGAAGTCTTCTTTATATTTGTTGGGCTGATCTGGTCGGTAGCCAGCCGGGGAACCTAAATTCAAA
Organism: Musca vetustissima; assembly: GCF_032173495.1. NCBI lineage: Eukaryota > Metazoa > Arthropoda > Insecta > Diptera > Muscidae > Musca > Musca vetustissima. Next base: position 113,279 of record NW_026889426.1, read on the forward strand.
ATGCAAATATTTGCATTGAACTTGTAGCCAAAAAATAAAAAGCCAAGATCGTGGGCTTAATTTACATGAGATCTTAACAGTTTTTTAACTCTGCGCCTTTTGGCAGGATTTGTTGTTTGTTTTTTTTTCGTTCCTTTCTGCATGCATGTCTATCTAAACGTTTGTCCGTCCACAGCCTGCTGCCTGCCAGCCTGACTGTCTGTCTATCTATCTTATAGAACAGCAAAAATTGAAACCTTAGTTTAGTCATTGAAACGTAGTAACAGAAAAGGCCAAAAATTAAATCAAAATACTTTGAATTAGCATATCGTATCTGGGCTTTGGGAGTAATACTGCATTTGGAAGTAGTCAGGAAGAATGATACAAACTTACACACATGTGTACGGTATGGCATGTACATACGTATTAGTGTATGTAGGCAGTAGCCCAAAACCTACTTAACAAAAAACAACAATCTATAGGTTAAGTTTTAAATCCAGTAAACTTGGCAGCGAGCAAACAAAAACTAAAAAAAAAAAATTCATATCAGAGTTCAAAAAATCAAAGCATCATTTTTTAAAGGCGTTTTGCTAAACACATGAACGGAAAACCTACATCAGCATTTCGAAAAGAATAGAACAGGAAAAAATGCTTAATAAAAGGTGCACTCAGATAAAATTTGTAGTGAAATATATTGACTCATACAATACAACTGAAACAATAGAACGACATCATATAATTTTCGGGATTTATAAGATTATTGGTAAAGAGGCGAGATATGAACCAAAATTTTCCGAAAAATCATACCATATAATTCTGTCAAAAAATAAACATTTTTTAAATATATTTTATTTAAAATTTTAAGTTAAATTTGGTACTTTTTAAAATTTCCTCGTAATTTGAGTCTGAAAAGTGAGTTTTTCAGTAGAAGCTCTCAAAGTATGGAAGTTTTTTATATCTTACATGCAATGCTAAGTACATTTTTGCTTATAACTTTGGTTTGGATTGGCCGATAATTACCAAAATTTCAGAGAATTGAAATTAAGGGCCGTAGAATCTAAAAACGTAAAGAACTTTAAAACATGCTAAGTCGACTTAGCATACTATGGTTCGGAGGCGTCGATATGGTATTTGTTATTCGTGCGAATAGACTTTCGATCGTCTTAGAGAAACAGACTGTTAAATTTGCCATCCCTCGAAGTATTCACCGGAGACCTCATGAAAAAATTCTATCGATTAATGCATGTCCGTCTGTCCGACCTATGTTTGTTGAAATCACGATAGAGCTTTGAAATTTTCCACAGGAATTCTTATTACTCCTAGTATGGTTGGTATTGCAAATGGTGTATATCGGTCCACGTTGTGGTATAGCCCCTGTATGACCAATATTCAGTATTATAGTGATTTTTTTTCGTTTTTCAAAGATATCAGTTTAATTTACTACGTTTGGTTATTAATGGGTATCAAATCTTCCTACGGAAAATTATCAATATTGGTAATATCCGGTATTTTGGGAGTTTTAGAAAAGTTTTTCGAAGATATCAGTTGTTATTTAGTATTTTGTATTAACTTCAGTTAACAGATCTGTCTACAAAAAAAAAAAAAATAAAAATAAAATAAATAAATAATAGTATTGGCACATATTTTAGGGATGCCCATATATAACGGTACCTCCTAATATACGGTATTTTGATGTTTTTGGGCACATGTTTCTACCCAATTGGTTGACATTTTAGGTTGTGGTATGGTATTAAATTTTCCTACTAAAATTTATCGATATTGGTCCGTATTTTAAGGAAGTCCCCAAACGTGTTGCAATCAATTAGACAGAAATATAATATTATGTATTTTAATGGAGTGGAAAATGTCCCTACCAAAAATGAACAACATTGACATAGGTTTCGGGGTAGCCCCCATATATTAGTAACCCTCAATAGCCGAAGTGACTTAAATGTGATATTTATACCCTCCACCATAGTATAGAGGGTATATTAGCTTTGTTTTTCCGTTTGTAACGCATCGAAATAAACATTTCGTTCCTATAGTTCTATGACGATTTAAGCATGTCCGTCTGTTGTAATCACTCTAGCGTCTAAACGAATTGAGATAGATCTCCAAAATTTTGCATAGAGTCGTTTTTTTTTTTTGTCTGCAGACAGGTCAGGTTCGAATTTCGCTATTTTGGGGTTCCTGGACGCATTTTATAACTGAATTCGCTGAAATCTTGTACATTGGGTTCTTATTGGGTACCAAATTACTCTTCTAAAAATTATAAATATAGGTCCACGTTTTCTGGTAGTTCCATATAACGTTACCCTCACATTTTCGGTATTTTGCGAGTTCTGATCGTATTTTTCGACCGAATTGGCTGTAATTTATTACTTCGAATTATTATTGGGTAGCAAATCTCCCTACTAAAAATTATAAATATAGGTCTATTTTTTTCGTATAGCCCCCATAAAAGGGTACCCATAATTTTCCGTATTTTGGGGTTCTTGAACGGTTCGTCTGCTGAAAAACAGACCAAACTGTCCGAGGATTAAAATGAAAATTGCTTTTTTTCTAAACTCTATGCCTATATATGATTTTAATTTTAGATTTTTATTCCGACGAAAAATTTTTTTGACACTGAATGGGTTAATTTTGTCTTTCCGTTTGTAACTCATCGAAATATTCATTTCCGATCCTATAAAGTATATATTCTTGATCAGGGTAAAATTCTAAGACGATCTAGCCATGTCCGTCCGTCTGTTGTAATCACGCTATCTTCTGAAGGAATTGAGATAGGGTGCTGAAATGTTGCATAGGTTTGTCTTTTGTCTGCAGGCAGGTCAAGTTCGAAGATATATCGGTCCACGTTTAATCATAGCTCCCATATAAGGGTACCCCCAATTTTCAGGATTTTTGGGGTTCTTGAGCGCGTTCTTCAACCGAATTCGCTGAAATTCTGTATTTTGTATTCGTATATGGTAGCAAATTTCCCTACCAAAAATTATTAATATTCGGCCCCTTTTTGGGGTAGTCCCCATATAACACCTTCCTTTATATTAAAATAATTATCTTATTTGTTCCGAAGTGGATCGATATTTCCCATCTTCGAATTTGTACTAAGTTTGGAAGAAATAATAAGTTTGGATGAAATCTAAATTTTCTGAAACGCATTTGGTCCAAAGAAACATGAACCAATATTTCGGTGAGGTACATTTTCACCGTGTTAAAGTGTATACACCCTCATTAGCCATAAGGCTGAGGGTACAATTATCCATTAAAAATTTCTGAAATTCTAAGAATTTGTTGTAATCATTCTACCTGCGGAAGATATAGAGATAAAAAATTAGAACGTGATGTTCGAGAATGAACTATATAAAACCTGTGATAATGGCCTTATATAACTGTAACCTCTAAATTGCAGTATTTTAGGGACCTACCATGCGTCATCAATATCGGTCAACTTTTTGGTGTGTTTAGGAAAAATATCCATAAACATTTCTGAAAGTTGTATTTCACGTATTGCAGTATTTTGGGGATGTTCCATCCTACCACGCGTCGTCAATATCGGTCCAATTTTTTGTGTGTTTATGAAAAATATCCATAAACATTTCGGAAATTTGTATTTCACGTATATCGACAGGCATTCAGGCATCTCCTCCATATAATCATAATTCCTGAAGGGAATATTTGCCCCCCTTTAGGCATAGCCTCATATAACTTTTCAATCTAAATTGCAGTAATTTGAGGATTTAATATTCTACCATGCGTTATTAGTATCAGTCCACGCTCTGAGGTTTTCAGATTTTAGGAAAAATCCCCATTAAAAATTGCAGACATTTTTATTTGGTGTACATAATGGTTTACATATATCGGTTTATAGAATTTTCGGTATGGGTTCATTTTTTGGTATGTTCCCTATGTTTAAATTTCAAGTATCTGTCAGTTTACCTATTGTGTTGGGTATCCAAAGTTCGGCTCAGCCCAACTTAACGCTTTTTTCACATTTTTCAGTTGTTTTTTACTGGTTCTCCTATTGTCACAATCTCCTCACTATTTCATTTACGGATAATTCTACCATACATATTTCATTAAATGTGTTTTTTAAATCAATTCTCCATTGTGATAAACAATTTATTTCCCAATCAGTTATATTTAATATTAACAATACAATAAAATAAAGAAATTTCGTTTTATGACAAATTTTGAGTGTAAAATGAATGACAGTAGAAAAAATGTTTAAAAATCTGATGCAACTATTTTGGCACAACAGCAAGTGGCACAAGTGCAGATTGTTAACATTAGATGAAACTATATTTATATGAATTGACCGATCGACCAGCCGAATGTTGAAACTATTTTAGCTATTTAGTCTGTGCAATGATACGGTTACACTGCACTTCACTCATTCACCCAGCAGTCACCGTCACAATCACATACTCAGATGGACTGTTAATGTGGAACAGACAGCTAACGTCGTGCTGGACGTTGAACTAAAAGCGCGCAAATCGAAATCAAAAAGACTTTTAAAAGCTCAGCAGGATGTCAACAGCATATTAACGAATGGTCGAATAAATGCCGCCATAGAACAACTCCAACTCCTCCGCTAAGGAGTGTTGCAGCAACGAACAACAACAGCGGCAACAGCAGCAGTGGCTATGGATGGCAGCAAGAGGGCAATCGTATGGCCTATTATAGTATCAGGTAGCCTCGACACAAGTGTCCAGCAACGACGACAGCATTACGATACCCACCGCTGACTTCTCCACAAAATGCGGACATTTCAGATGATGATGAAGATGGAGCGATGATGGGCTGGTTGGCTGGCTCTACGACTACTCCTCAAATGTTGGAACATTTTCCGCTTTTCATGTGGTCTTTATGGTCACGTTTTTATTTAAATTTTCCCGATATTAAACTTCATCCACTAGATTTTATGTTGTTGTTCCAAAACTAAATACTTGGTGTGTTCTTTTGTGGTCAATGGTGTGGTGAAGATAACTCAAATATACGAACACACACACACAAAAAAAGTTTCCTTCCAGTTGCCGCCGTTTTACCACCAAAAAAACATACGAAGAGTACTGTGCTTTCAGTAGCCGCAGTAGTAGTCGCCTTGGTAGTGGTTTGTAAGCCAGTGCACCGCTTGAACAGTAGTAAAATATTTTGATATTAGAACATTAGTCAATGTGGCAAGGTGCAGTACATGTTTGTGTCTGTCGGTCAGCCTGTTGGTCTCTCTATCCAGTTGGCCAGTCGCTATGGCGCAGGAATTGCGGTGACATGTGCTTCTCTATTATTCCATGGCCCAGCCAGCCAGGCTTTCAAATCCGTCGTCGTCGTCTGACGATGCATGGCCACAATTTTTGGCATGTGTATATTTTACCACCCATTAACATATTGCGGTGACAAGTTCTGAAATAGTTTTCTTATCGCCTGGAATGTGTAGAAAAATCTCTGCCATGGCAAAACATTTATATGATTTATATACGGATACGCTGGATGGTGGATTTGAATGGATGGAAGTTGAAGGTGGAGTGTGGCTGGTGTAGCTTGAATTTCACTGGAATATCTGTCTATCTATCGATCATTCATTCAGTCGTTCGGTCGTCCATGCATTCGTCGCGGGTACAGCATGATGCCAAGAATATATTTTAAACATTTAAATCAAATGACAATGATTATGAGGGCGGTAACGGCATTATACAGACAGAATTGTTATGATCGAATTCCATGAAATGCAAATACATATCATAAATACTTTTTTGCGGATCTTTGTGCTTATTCTATTCAGAGTACATATGTACAATGACGATAAAAGCCAGAAGAAACCAGACACCGGAATGGACTTAGTAGTATACCACAATATACACTTATATAAAGGAAATAAATAAAATAAATTAATTTTGAAGGTGGTAAAAAATATCACCTGGATTTATTATGCACAAAACCTACAAATATCGAAAATGAGAGGGATTCAAAATAAAGGACTCATATAAACTTACGAAGAAAAAATCAGCATAAAACCTACAAATTTTGAAAATGAGACGGATTCAAATTAAACGACTCATATAAAATCAAATATAGCTCCCATATATATTTGTTCCCATTGGCCCGATTAGACGAAGTTTAAAATACTGTAGACAAATTATGGCTAGAATACCATTTCAAAGATTTAACAAAATTTAGGATCTGCTTGGGATATATTTCGGAGAAGAATGCTAGGTTATCAATTTCAAGTGTCTGTGTCTTCTGTTAATTAGCGATGCACTCCTACAGAATATATGTTCAATTGTTTCCAGCTCTTCCTCAGTTCCGGTTCTTCCTCAACCTCACATAAACGGCAATAATCCACTTCGTTAATGTCCCATATTGGAAGTGAAAGATCTAATCCTGTAGTGACCTGTTATAATTTTGATTTACCTCTTAGTATGAGACAGCAGCGAAAAAGTTCTACGGCGAGATAATTCTGGCCGGATTGTTTTTGAAATTCTGCATCCACGTTCTGTTGACCATCTGTTGCCGACTACCTATCAGCAGCTCATACGGATTTGTAGAGATATGATTCCTGGATGAGCTTGATATCGGAGTTTGAGGAGGAAAGCATGAGGAGCAGTTTTTCAGCTGCTGCATTATAGTAATACAGACTTATCTGCACCATGGTTGGCGCCTGCTGCTGTCTGTTACCTCTTTTACTCGCGGGAGGCGTAATTTTAGTTTACACATCCTATAAAATAGCGCAGCCTTGTTGCTCCTTAGGTGTTGTTCAACAGTAGAGTCGGTTGCAAACTTAGTGACAACACCGCCGTTTCTTTCAAACGAGGCGAGGATTGTCCACTTCCTCATCTGAAGTCCGTCGTTCTGCTTTTCCACCAACCTTAGTGTATTCTTTCTTAAAAGGTGGTGGGATCCACACTGAGTTAAACATCCCGCTCGGTATCTCGGCTGCCAGCTTACTACATTCCTAAAGAGGGTCACAGCTGTTAATTGTCTTCTATGTACAAAGTGATCTGGTCAAACCGAAGGTTCATACCATCTCTTCTTAGCAGCAAGTTGTTGCTCATCCAAAAATGAGGAACAGTTCATCAGCTGTTGTTTTATTATAATACAGACTTATCTGCACCATGGTTGGCGCCTGCTGCTGTCTGTTACCTCTTTCACTCGCGGGAGGCTTAATTTTAGTTTACCCATCCTATAAAACAGCTCAGCCTTGTTGCTGCTTAGGTGTTGTTCTCTTGTAGAGTCGGTGGCGAACTTTGCAACAACAACGCCGTTTCTTTCAAACTAGGCGAGGACTATCCACTTCCTCATCTGAAGTCCGTCGTTTTGCTTTTCTACCAACCTTAGTGTAATCTCTATTAAAAGGTGGTGGGATACTCCGCTCGATATCTCGGCTGCCAGCTTACTACCTTCCCAAAGGGGTCACAGCTGTGTCTTATTTGTCCAAGGTGATCTGGCCAAACCGTAGGTTCCGTCATCTCTTCTTGGAAGCAGGTTGTTGCTCATCCGAGGACCTCATTCTTTTTAAAGCCATTTGCTGTATTCGAGTTTTGGCTCCCGGAGTTGCAACTGCTGCTGTCGCGAGCACCTGCTTCGTGAAGTGGATGATGGTGTCAGGAATTTCTCGCAGCGCTTAGATTTCCTCACAGTTTTGTCCTCTGTTTAAGGGGCTACCGCGGTAGACTTCGCTTGTGATGTAGGAATTCTTTATAATTCTGCTCCATAGAATAAGGATTTTGTGAGGATTTAATGTCCGCCTTGGCATAGACTCGTACCATGGTAAAGTTTCGGCGACTGAGCCTGAATAACTTGTTGAGTCGTCCAGGTATCAACAAGGTTCCGTTCTAATACAGTAGGGACTGCAATCCGTAGAACACTGATGGGCACGAGGTCGCTTGACACCCCAGCGTCAGGGAAGTCACTTTGGAAGATAGTGACCGATGGCCTTAGGAATGGATAGTTGAAAGCGCCATTCTCACATCGTCAGTCCTGGGATTATAGGCACTCTGTCATTTTCTACGTGACTCTTCCCCAGGACCCGCTGATTATCCCCGACTGTTTTTATATCCTTCACCACAATGTGATACAGGATATTATGTCTTTGTGCATATGTTTGTAACAAACAAAAGGAATCATGGTTCCTTTTGAGAATATGCATAGAATCACTTTCTGAGTCGATTTACGCATGTCCATCTGTCCGTCCGTCCATGTATTTTGGTGAACAAAGTACAGGTCGCATTTATGATCCGATTTGAATGAAATTTGGCACAGGTCACTTATTTGGCCCAAGGACGAACCTTATTGATTGGAGAATATAGATATAGCTCCCATAGATTTAGATATAGCTCCCATATATTGTTTCGTCCGATTTTAGGTAAATTGTGCCACAAAACTCCTAATATTTGTCCGATTGACACAAAGTTTTGCACAGAGTACTGAATTAGGCCCAAATTGATGTATGCCAAATTTTGTTGGAATTGGTTAAGATTTAGATATAGCTCCCATATATAGTTTCGTCCGATTTTATGTAAATTGAGCGCCAAACTCCCAATATTTGTTCAATTAAGACAAAATTTTGCAAAGAGTACGGAATTAGGTCTAGATTTATACATGCAAAGTATTGTTGAAATCCGTTCAGATTTAGATATAGCTCTCATATATAGTTTCGTCCGATTTTATGTAAATGGAGCACCATACTACCAATATTGGCCCGACTGAGACACAATTTTGCACAGGGTACTGAATTAGGTCCACATCGATGTAAGCGAAATTTTATTGGAATCGGTGTAGATTTAGATATAGCTCCCATATATAGTTTCGCCCGATTTTATGTTAATGGAGCACCATACTGCCAATATTAATCCGATTGCGATAAAATTTTGCACATAGTATTGAATTAGACCCAGATTGATGTATGCCAAGTTTTGTTGAAATCTGTTCAGATATCTAAATCTGATCATAGTTTCCTCAAATTTTTGGAAAAGGTAGTACCATACTTTAGATGTTTGTCCAATTGAGACAAAATTTTGCACAGAATACTGCTGATGCATGTAATGTTTTGTATTGGATTCTGTGTCGAGATAAATTTGAATAGCGCACAGTGTCCGTTTATATAGATCTTTTACATATTTTGCTCGATGATTGACATTCAATTTATCATAAATTTCAGATTGGTACCCAAAGTGGTGTAGGGTATCATATAGTCGGCCCCGTCCGACTTTTGAACATTCCCTACTGGTTTTATATTAACAGCTACCCAAAGAATAATATTCGACTTCCCACTATTCGCGACCTGAGGACGACCCGTTAAGGTTCATCGTAGGCTGGAGTAACGTTGAAATCGGTTCAGATTTGTATGTAGGGATGGTCCGTGTGACGAATTTTTAGGTTTTCGACTGTCAAAAAGGTGTAAAAGTCGAAAAAGTCATATACCTCTATAAAATGTAATAAATGTAGTAAACGTCATTTATTTCAATATTATCAGCATATACAGTTATTTTCAAGGATATATATTATTTTTACATATATCTGACTATTCCTCACTAGAACTGATAAGAATTTCTAATTTTTTTTTTTGAGAAACAAATTTTGAAATTTTATATTTTTTATAGGATTTGAGTAAAGGAATTTCCACATTGATTAATGAAATAGTTATTTTGTCAAAAACCTAATGGATTTGGGTAGGTTTCCGACGTTTCTGACGTATGTATTACACGTCGGAATTGTATATCATTTACGTCACTGTTTCTGACAGGCCATCTCTGTTTGTATGTTGCTCCCACATATATATCCGGCCCATTTTAAGTAAATTTTGATGTAGCTCCCACATATAATTTCGTGCGATGATCTTTAAAACACCAAAAAGTCCAAAGGTATCGTAATATGAGGGATATATTATTATGAATGGAAATATATAATAATATTTGCATCAATGAAAAAGTTAATCAATAATTTTTTTTTCATGTAGATATGTGTATATTTCCCCTTCCCAAATCTCCCAATGTAATAAAATTAAGTTTATTTCATAATCCTGCATTATATTCCCATTATATAGTTAATCTATTAATATATCACATCTATGTTCACCCACATATTACCTGATACAACTTGAATCCATATCACTTATACCAACAATATGCTGCAACTGTAAAAACTTCGTGTTCAATAAAGTTAACATATTTAAATTTAGTATTATTTTTCGTTAACAATAAAAACGTGATTAAGACTTCTTGTTGTCCTATAAAATTTCATAAACTATAACATTAACTAAGATGATCATATCAAATGCAACCTATACGTGGCATATGTACGAAGCACTTACATACATACATACGTCCAAATGGATATGTGTGTGCATGATTTTCACACAAATAATAACATTTGCCAATGGGGTCTGACAGACCAACTGACACATCAGACAATCTATGGCAGCATACAGAAACGTTCGTAGACAGAAATGAAAATATCCAGCACACAACACATGGATCGGAACAGGCAAAGACCATAAGAAACATAACAACAACAGTTGCTGACAAGTGTTAATTGAATTCATGTTGAGCGTTGGTAATCACAATAATAGTAATAATAAAAGTCAGAGTGTGCAATTGTTTATGGACTGATGACAATGAAGACATTTGGGATGTTAGTGCAATTAAATGTGCATTTGAAATGTTGGATAATTGGGAAGACCTGTTATAAATATAAATGAAATTGATAATTGACTATTTTGTTTCACATTTCGTGAATTCTTAGAAGTAAAGCTTTTTAAAATCGATGGTAATACAATGACGAACTAAATTTTAAACCCATCAAAGGACTTAATTAGGCTGGATTTTACCAAAAAACTTAATCCAATTCGGATTATAAATGCGACCTGTACTTTGCTTACAATTTAACATGGACAGACAGATGGACGGACGGACATGCATAAATCGACTTAAAAAGTGATTCTATGCATACTCTCAAAAGGAACCATGTGTCTATCTCGTTTCCTTTTGCCTGTTACAGACATATGCACAAAGACATAATACCCTGTACCACAGTGTGGTGAAGGGTATTATAACAAATTTTGAATCTTTTTTACACCGAGTAAACATGATTCGAAAATATGCCGCAGGTCTATAAAGGGCAGAAATTCTGAACTTTGGGATTTCGCGTTATAAATACATTTTTGATCCGAATAAAATTCTATGTCGATTTACATGATTCCGTATGTATGTCTCTCCGTCTGGTAAAAATAACGATAGAGCTCGCAATATTAAATTATGTATACACCTATAACTCCTAGTACGTTTGGAATTTTGAGTTCTCATTGGGTAGACAATTTTCCAACTTCTAATGATCAATATTGATCCAGTTTTTAGGATAGCTTCCATATAACGGGCCCCTAATGTGATATTATGGTTTCTCATCGAGGTATTTTGAAGCTTTTGGGCACATTTTTATAATCTCCACCTAAGGAGTGTATATTAACATTGTCATTCCGTTTGCGACACATCCAAATGTTATCCGGGGACCCCGCAACGTATATATTCTTCATCAGAAAAAAATTATCTTGATTTATTCATGTCCGTCTGTTGAAAAAAAAAAAATTGAAAATATTTCACTGGCATTGCTATTACTCTTAGGATGGTTGGTATTGCAAATGGGGTATATCAGTTCACGTTTTAGTATAGCCGTCATAAAACCCCAAATATTCTGTGCTATGGGGATTTTTTACACATTTTAAAAACGGAATTGCCTTTAATTTGCCACGCACAGATCTCTTACCGAAAATGAGGGATGAAATTGGTCCACTTTTTAGAGTACTCCATTATTCGGTATTTTGGGGTTTAGACACGTTTTACAAGAGAATCGACTATAAATTGGTATATAGTATTCACATTGGCTTTCAGATCTGGAGTGGCCCTCATATAACGGTACCCCCTATATTCGGTAAATTCTATCGAATTTGTTATTTTGGGTTAGGGTATGGTAGTTAGTTTTCCTACTTAAAATTCTCAATATTTGTCCACCTTTTAGGAAAGCTCCGATATACGCTACACCCAATTATCGTTATTTTGGGAACCTGAGAAAGTCCTTTATCCTATTTGGGAGCAATTTAATTATCAGCATGGGTAGCACCCATATTTTGGTATTTTGGGGTTTTTTAACACGTTTTTTAACAGAATTGGTTGTTTTCTATTGATTTTTCAGCATCTATAGGGGTATCAAATCTTCTTACTAAGCATCATCAATAGTGGTTCATTTTTTAGGGAATCCCCAATATAACCCTTCATTCCAAACTGTGGTCTGTAATTGTATATGTTGGATTCTCATTAAATTAAAAATCTCCCAACCAGAAATGATCCATATTAACCCAAATTTTTTTGTCAGTTTTTTGGGGGGTTTGGGCATATTTTTCTTTGCTCTAATCCGAT